>NC_045479.1:43859645-44159972 GCF_009650955.1 Corvus moneduloides | reverse complement strand
AAATAAGCCACCAAATATAGTTCAGTTTCAGAGCAGTTTTTTCAAATTTCACATGTTTTAAACTACATTTCTGTTACAATTGTTTTTTTTCAATAACTTCCAATAAAGAGATACTTTACAAGAATGGTCTTTTGACAATATATTTTGTTGGGAAAACTGCTGTTCTTTCTTAGAGCTTCCTGTAAAATTTTTCCTTCTCTAAACTCATGATAAAAATGAATTTGCTGTTCTTGCTAACAATGATTGCACTCTTTTCCAAGGCCAAATGACCAAGAAAATAAATATTTTGAGCTGCATGTGCACTGACCCTGTCATTCAGCTCAGCATTTGAAACAGTCGAGATCCACAAGGAAACATTTTAATATGTTTTGCTCTCTTTGGCCTTGAAATTAGCTGCAAAAATAATGCACAGTTATACATAACTCCTTTGTTTTAGGCAAGATGAGATTCCTGAGACCAAACTCAGATTTTTGCAATGGCTCTTTATGAGTACTTGCTTATTTAATGCAAGTAAAGTTACCAACTACTACACATGCAATGTATTACATGGTTTCTAAAGTATAGCCCTGTATTTCCTTTGAAAAGAGTAAGGCATGGAAAAATTACCCTAAAAAATGATGTGTCAACCAGGTAATTTTCCCTTAAGATATAATTGATTCATAGAGGCTGATTCTTGCTGCTGTGTTACTCGGTGACCAATACAGCTTGATATAAAAAGCACTGTTTTGCTTTATGCTGATATTCTTCTTGACTGAGTGACACTGCATTGCATCAGCATAGTAAAACCAGAATAATTCAGTAGTACCTCAAACATTAGAATAATTAATAAGTGATTTTGGGCATAAAAAATACTGAGTTCTGGCAGAGCCACAGTTTGAATGGGTTGACCTGGATTTAACTCAAGGTTTGCTCAATACAAGGCTAGTCTGAAGAGAGCAAATGTAGTTACCAAATCAATGACATATGACCACAACAGAAGCATATTTGATGGAAAAAGGAAATTGAGAAATCCAAGACAATAAGATAAGGCAGTGGTCTCTCCATGGTTTATTAAAGTTAGGAAATGTGTAACCTAAGAGACTAACTTGCCCCATATTTTTGCAACTCTCATTCAGAGCTAATATTTTGCATTTCAAGCACTACTGTTACTTGAAATGAAAAGCTGAAACTTATATGAATATTTTTTTTTTCCCACTTCGTGATGTGTAAATAAAAGTTCAGATTTCTTTTTTTTGTTGTTATTCTTTCATCTTTTATCCCCAAATCCAAATACTGTTTGGACTAGAACATTCTTGTTTACCTGTTCTTGAGTACCAGGTGCTGTTGACTGACTGAAAAGCCTGAGTTAGTAGTAACTGAAGGGTTAGGCCTGGCTTTGTTAGGCCTATATGGCACTAGCCCACCTATATATGGCATCTGCTAATGCGGTGAAAGGACTGACTTACACAGGCTTTTGTCACCTGCCTGCAACTTTCTTACAGCTGTAAGTGTTTATCCCCCTACCTAGCTCCAGTCTCCATCAGAACTGAATGTCAGGTTACTCACTAACGTTATTCTGTCAAAATGATTTGAGTGACTTTAAATACTTCCTAGTGGGAGATTAAAAAACAAACAAACAAACAAAACCTGAATCAAATTTGACAGAACTGGGTTAGAGGAGACTATGGATGCAGTGGCACCTCACCCAGGATGCAGGCCAGAAAGAGCAGCTTGGGCAAGTCTGTATAGGTAACACTGACTCTGGATGTGCCACAGCCAGAGTTTATCTGACAGGGCTTTCTTTAAATCTAGCCTCACCTTCAGTGCATTTTTCAGTTAAGAAAAAAGTGTGAGGTGGCAGCAGCATCAATGAAATAGCAGCATCAAAACACCTAAAGGAACAAACATTCCCAAGAAAAGGAGGAATTTTTTAGCTGTAATTTGCAGGCTTTGAGGTGGTGGGGGATAAGTTTGTAACCAATTTAAAAGCCTGTGATTAACTTGCCTTTGGAAGTCACAACTACTGCTAAAAACATGGTGACTTCTCACCTTCACTGAAGGTTTTATAGGAACTTGGAGCAGTTTTTCACACGTCTGCACAGCTGCTCCTCAGCCACTGGAGGGGATTTCTCAGGATGTCAGTCTGTGTTAAGAAGATAATGCCAGTTTAAGGAATCCTGCCTCCTTACACGTGCCTCTTCTGCTCGTCTCTCATTTCTGCCCCTACACCACAATATATCATCCTCTCCAGGCTTTCTCATGACCTAGATCCTTTCTGCAATTCACCTTCTCTAAGAGTCTCACTAACAGCTCCATGAGGATTGCTGTGGGGGCAGCAAACTGGTGTGGTGAAAGAGGAGAAACCCAGGTTTCTTAAACTGGTTTTGCTGCAGAAGCCAGTGCCAAGTGAAGCAATCATTGAGGCAATAATGTCTAAAATTATTCTAGAATAAATGCATTAAAATGTTCCAGAAATTGCTTGGAAGACTGAAGATGACTGGGCACAGGTGGGACTTTTTTTTTCAACTTTTCAAAGACAAATGGTCTGAAAATAGACACAGTTATTGTGCTTTTCAACATGAAAAAACAAGAGCATCCAAATCTTTTCTTTGACTTTCAGATCCAATGAACATTGCAGTATGATATATTAAATCTAATTGTTGTGGCCACTTGCATTTGAAATTTGCTACTTAGGAGCATAAGAGGTAAAGCATTGAATTAATATCTGTAAAAAATTGCTCTTATACACCAGCTGTTTTGACCCGGCCAAGAGCGTGAGAACCGTTGCAGCTTTGTTCATTGATGAAAGTCATGTGTCATTTCAGGTAAAGTTTTAAAACCTGTATAATCTGGATAACAGTGAGGTCTTTTGTACTGTTTCTTCCTGTATTTGTGAAGCTCCTGCTTCAGTAAATCCCAGTAATTTGAGAATGGGAACATTCGAGATCACCTATAACATGAGCAATAATCATAGTTCAGCTGGCCAAACACTGATTTATCATAATCTGTGCTGGAAGATTCCTAACAGGCAAGAGTCCAAAATACTTCAACCATCTCAAAAATGTTTCCAAGAAAATATCTTTTTTTATATTTTAATAATGACTATGCAATATGTAGGAAACATGAATGCTAGAGGTCAAGAGATCAGCAGAGTTCTCGGCAACACCGATATAACACAGGAAGCAATGGGGAAAGTCTAAGATTAAACTGTTCAGCTAAAGCCAGAACGGAAGCTGAGGCAAGAAAAAGAAAACGTGCGGTCATAAACATGATGACATCTCTGTGCCAGGAAGATGAGTCACAATAGTAGTAAAACCTAGGTACAAAAAGTTCATTATGGATTCGAGAAAGTATGTCAGATTTGGTAATTGTGTCATGTTTTCACCGTAGATAAATCTGTTTCCCTTTTTGATTAAAAAGTCAAGGGAGCGCAAATGCAATCAGATGAAGCATATGGCAAAACACATACTCAAAGTACCCACTTTAATTAGTTATCATATATAATAATGTGTCAATGAATTCTTTTCAGGTTAGGCAGAGAAGGAGTTTTCTTTGAAGTATTTGGGCACACAGGAAAAGTATTGCAGAATTTTAAGCAAAAAGAAAAGCATGTTTTTCTAACTTGCTTAGATCTAGAACATATCAACTAGTTAAAGCAGCTGAGGAAAGCGCCATGATCATCTTTGTGCTTTCAAATGAGGAGAAATACAAATGCTGCGAGAAGTCGAATTCTCTGGCTTTGATTCAGGAAAGCTCTCAAGCATGTTCTTATTTTTAAGCACAAATGTTCCAGTGGAAATCATTGGTAGTGCCTCAACAACTTGCAAGATCAAGGTGGTAAAATGTTTCATGTTTGGGTTTTTTTTCATTGTCTTGCATATGTGTTGTAGGTTCTTCTACAGCAGAGCAGCAAGCTGCTACACGTCTCTTGTAACTGTGGCTATGGAGGAATTTACAATGTAAGCATTTTGTTTCGTATTTTGTGAAATATGTGCCCTCACCTCAAGTCTTTGCTGTAGATTCATTGTAGCACAGAAATACTGCAAAACTAACACAAATTCAGAGGAGGGGATGGGGGATATTGCTTCTTTATTGTCAAAAGACATTTATTTGTAGGAGACTTTATGGAGCAAGAGCAATTTATCACAAGTTTTATTGCTTTGCATGTGAGATTGGGTAACAAGTTTATAAAACTATTGTTTGCTAACTGGAGTCATGGCATTTTGTAAAGGAAAGGAACCTTTTATGTAGTAATACAGAAATACTCTGGCTGTCATATTTGTAAAGGAAATTATCTACATTCATTTCTTAATAATAAAGGGGCTTGAGGTTATGCAAGTACATCAACGCAAGGTGGTGTTTAGCTATTTAAGAGACAGACTACTCCACTATTTCTTTCCCCTAGTTCTTCCTGTTTTGTTCATAGTAGTTTTACCATTTGTTTGCACTTACAACCTCCTGCTTCTAGAGAAAAAGAAAGTATTTTTTAGAAATAGACAGTTTACTGCCTGCAATATATAAAACTGTGGTTTCCTTATATTTTAGTGCTGCCTCTACCCGTATTCTGTGTTCAGTTAATAATTTATGAAGCAGAATAACATCCTCTTCACTTCCATTGTTTCTGTTGATTCTGTATCTTGGGATTTTAACAGGAAGAGAGACTCCAGTTTAAAGCCAGAGTTAGCAACTAAAGGTTTCAAAAATACATGCTAAGCAGCTACCACAGAAGTGGCCAGAGCAGCTAGTTTGATTGTGTGTCTAAGATTTTCCAAAATTTTCCTTTAAGCAGTGGTTCTGGTTACAGCTGACTTTAATAATCACAGTTAATACCGATTTTCTTCACGACATCTTGTTTGCAGAATCTAGATAGGCAGAATCCTGATTTCTGCCAAGGACTTCCAGGGAGCACAGTAAGAAGCGAATGCTAACACTGCTGTCAATAACAGAGAGATTATCACTATAATTTAAAAGACTGCAAGCTGAGAATAGATTGCTCTATATTGTTGCACTTTTCCTTAAAAATGCAACAAAAAGTAAATTCAAATCTAAAATCTACTTACTTGATTTCTGCATGTAGTTTTGATGCAGCAAATGCTTCTATATGTACACAAGTCTATAATAAATTGTGCTAAAAATCAGTGCAAACCTCACTTTTAAATTTTTTTTTTCCCTGAATGTTTAAACCAGTGCAGAGTGGCCAGCACTGAGATGCTTCTGATCATCTGCTGGTCGGCATTGGGATGCTCTGCATTAGGGCACACGAAAAGGATTTTATTTTACAATCTGGAGAAGCAGTTGCAATCTTTCAAAATATGGAAATTTGAATCACTGCAGCCTGTGAACTACTGTATATTTTGTGGCACAAGAAAGAATGAATAAACTGCATCCTCTGTGCATACCAGGCTTGGGTACAACAGCATTTGCGGGTGTGAAAATGCACCTTCTGTTTACTTTTTCAGTAAAAAATGTAATTTGTGAAATTTATGCCTCTAATGGCACATTATTTACTATTCTTTGGAGGTTACCTTGCTTTATAAATGTTCAAGTCTTCTTTACTACTTGGAAGATGCTGTTGGACTCTCAATTACCTGTCTCTAAGGAAGGAAGCCAGTTAAAAACCAGTGGCTTTTGATCCATCTTTCACACAAGTATTATGATGCTACTCCAGTATCCTGGGATGAATAATGTCAAATAAACCTCTTAGATTTTAAGGTGCTTTTGCATGAGGATAGGTAAGATTTGAGGTGTGTGCCATTACCAATGATGTACCACATGATAGAAGCTGGGTTTAAAGTTCTTCCTGCTGCTGGTGGTTGCTGACCCTGGAGGTTGGGCTGTTGCTTCAGAGTAGCTGAACAAGCCAGTATTTCAACCATGTTTCTGAAAAAGAGAATGCTCAATATTTGTGCTGAGTATTTTACTGGTACGTACCTGTATTGATTTTTAGATTTCTTTTTCTGAAAGAAATCCCCATTAACTGTTTACGGCTATCTCAAGTTTGTTAGAAATATACTGATCTCTAGGTTCTTCCCAACTATTGAATTGTTTATGTATTTAGTTAAAATCAGCTTCTTAGCCTGACCAGTTCTGTCATCACTGCACATATTGGCATATTAATGATAAGTAAATGCAAATGGGAGCATGAAAACACCCAAACAAATTTAAACTTTATTTGTGTGAATACTGTTCGAAGGTGTTGTTCAAAATGCAGTGCTTCTGAATCAGAAGCGATAAACTTACAAGAGACAGTGCTGGAAATAATCCAACAACATCTTGTTCTTATTAGACATGGGCTAAATCATTCTGACAGATTTCAAACCTGCTGAAATACTATTCATTAAAATTTTGATGTTGATTTCAGCATTACTGGGAGCACATTTTACTTATATCTTTAAGGATGACTATCAAAAAGGAAGAAGACAAGTATATATGGTGAAAAACAAGGTGAGAAAACAGTCAGAGAGCTGACAGTGTGAAAAAGAAAGAGACACCCTGGGAAAGCAGCAGAGGAGTGAAAGAAAAAAATCCTAATTTTTGTGAGTGTGTGTGTTTAGGACTGAGACTGTGCCAAACCTTGGACTTGGAGGCTGTTCTGTCCTTAATACATTGCACATGATTGTCTGTAGCTAGAAAAACATTTTTTGTGGTTTTAAAAAAATTGAATTATCCTTATATGAAATAAAATAAACTATGAGTTTAAATGACACAGTAAAAAAGAAATGAAATTCATTTTGTAAGCCCTCAGAGAGTTTAAAAATCCCTTAGGTTCACAAAACCTCAAACTCCATAAGGTTCATGTATTCCCAGAGTACGATGCCCAATGGAGTTATTTCCATCTGCTTTAATTATGTTTTCATCAGAGTTTTTCTATGTAGCTGACTGATTCTCCTTTCAAGACATTTATGTTAAGGGCAAGATCCAAAATACCCCATTGACAGTTCCTGTGCAATCAAGATAGACATTAGCTAAGGAGAGAGATTATAAAACCTGGGTAACTTTCAAAGGTAGACCATAGGCAGTTGAGTATTATGATGAATGTTTATTTCAGCACCTATGGCTTGTTCCAGATAGGCTCATTTGCCTTTTAGGATCTGTGTCTTCATCCATTGGAAGCATTTATTGTGTCTAAGCTCCAGAGAGAGTGGCCCTTAGTGGGCCTGTGTGTTCCTTAAATAAGTGTATTCCTTAAAATAAAATTATCTTCTGTTGGCTGCCTGTAAGTAATTCCCCACCCAGTGGGGCTTTTTAGCTTGTTCTTCAGGAATGCCAGTCTCTGCCCTATATAATGTCTAGGTTCCCAATTTAGTACCTTTACAGACTAACAGCATCCATTTTTCAAACCTTGGACTGCTACTGAGCACCATGGAGCTGTCTCTAAATGTTAACTTCGAAAGGAAGCAAAGGCTTGTGGCACTCAAGCCTGCAGTGGCCATGTATCTTCTATCTTCTTTAATGCCTAGCAAGGGGGTGCCAAAGCAGAGGGGTGTGTGGAGTTAGATAGTGAAAGGAGCTGATGTGAATAGTCGGTATCAGTAGATTCTGATAATCAACAGAGATACCATGGGGCTGGGTGAACATAGGAGTGGCTATGCTAGGTCAGAACAAGGATTCACACAGCCCAACACGGTGTTTGTGGTACTTACCTGACAGGGAGGCGTTCTGATCGTGAAAGCTGTTTTTGAGAGGGAACCTCATTACTAGCACTTCAAGCAGTCTGACACCTGCAACTTCCCCAGATCCAGGAAACTTGACATTAAAATTTATGATGTGGGAGATTGTTTTTGTTCTTTATCCAGAATTAAGAAATATTCCTACACCAAACTACTGGTAAACTCAAGAGAATATCTAGGGAAGAATTTAGGAAGAGGTGATCTGGTTGCTGCTTAAGTCCATATCAACTTTTAGCATCTTTGATGTTCCTTGCAAGGAATTCCACCCATTTAATGAGAACTACACCTTCTAGTTCAGTTTGAGCTCTTATTTGGAGCTTCATTTGATAGCACTCATGTTTGAATTGGTAGATGCAGTACGAAATTGGTACCAGACTACCCTCTCCATGACACTTGTGATTTTACATGTTTCTGGCACATCCCTCAGTCATCTGTTTCCAAGACTAAAGTCCTGAGTCATTTGATCATTTCCTTATTTGTAGCCATTGCAGATCTTGGATCACCTGTCTTTGCTCTTTCCCTTTATTATTATTACTATTATTATTGTTATTATTATTATTATTTTATTTCTTATTTTGTTTTGAGTCCCATTTCTTTATTCAGCTTTGGAGCTATCTCTAGATTGTAGCTGGAGCCTTTCTCCAGTCAGAAGTCTTCCTTAGTGTTATTAGTCTGATTAGACAAAAATGATATGTAGTGACTAATATTTCTTAGGACACATTTATGTACATGCATTAGTGTGAGTATGCGTGAGTACTTGAAATTTGCTTTACCTGCTCTTCTACCATGGAGAACACAAAGCTGTTTACACATTATCGTACTTGGAGCAGGTTTGGAAACTTTTAGCATCTTCCTGGCCAGTGTGTGTGATCCCGTGACTGGACACTCACCCAGGCTCTTTCTCACACTCAAATTACAGGATCATCACTTCAGCCATATGCAGTGTGACTGCTTCAGGGACACCCTTACTGCAGCATGGCCTTGCCTCCTGCTTCAGACCATCTCCGAGGGATGGCAGAGGTGGTTTTGTGTTTGCTTGGGCTCTGGGAGCAGGTTTTTCTTATCTTCTGTAAATGCTAAGCTGTTGCGTAACAGGACTTCTCCAAGTGAAACATCAGCTGCAATACTTCCTCCATGACTTACTCCTGTGGTAGGGAGTGTGTCCATGTGCCACACAGCAGTAGGAAGCATGCACAGTGGCACTGCAGATATCAGAGGCCATGGGTCACAGAGCAGTTGCTGGTGACTTTGGATCACGTGCAGGCGATAGTTTACTCTGCTGACAAAGGCACAGGTGCATACAGGATTAGGCAGCAGGAAAGACAGAATCATAGGATTTATTTGGGACTGAATAAGTGCACAAGGTTAACTGGTTAAGTTGTTGGTGTTGGTGATATTGCACAGAAAGTTGTTGAGCAGCAATTGCATCATCATCATCATCATTATCAACATCAAGCAGCAGTGTCAACTTGCATAAGAGGTCAATAATATCTCAGGTGCTTGATGGGGACTTACTAGGAGATAGCTATTTCACTAGGAACTATCTCTATGGGTTCACAGAAGTGGTATTACTGTTATCCCTGTGAAATGCATGGACTTGGGGTGCAGAGGGATTTAGAATTGTCTAAGCCAAGATCACTCAGGAAGTCTCTGACAGAGCCCAGAAGTGACACCAGTATCATAACTGGCCACCAAAATTCCTTCCTTCCTTCCTTCCTTCCTGCCTGCCTGCCTGCCTTCCTGCCTGCCTGCCTGCCTTCCTGCCTTCCTTCCTGCCTGCCTGCCTTCCTTCCTGCCTTCCTTCCTGCCTTCCTTCCTGCCTTCCTTCCTGCCTTCCTGCCTGCCTGCCTGCCTTCCTGCCTTCCTTCCTGCCTGCCTGCCTTCCTTCCTGCCTTCCTTCCTGCCTTCCTTCCTGCCTTCCTTCCTGCCTCCCTCCCTCCCTTTCTGCTGTTCTTCTGAGAAGAAATCAAATCACTTGTAGGGAACGCAGAGGAACATTGTTGATGGTTTATGGAGCTGGTTAGAATCTTCCTTTCAGTGATTTCTCTTTTCCTCTAAGCATGTCCAAATCTTATTGCTTTCATAGAACAGTTTTACAAAATAAGGGGTGAGTCACATTTGTCTGTGAAGAGAAAGGGCTGTCTGGTTTTCATTTGAAGAGGAAGTAAATGAGCTTTCACAACCTTTCTTAGGGACAGCTGATTTAAAGTCTAGGTGGTTAAAATTGGAAATTAACTGGACTAGAGGTACTCAGTTTAGAAATGTATTAATAGAACATGAAGGTTGGGATATATACCCATAGCTAACAGAAGTTTCATCTGTGTGTTTATTGTGACATTTCTACTCATTGTTATCAAGTACAGACAAGGCAACTTTCTGGTCAAGTATCTGTAATGTAACTATGAAATAATTAGCGTAAAATAGCATATTGAAGTGGTTTTAGTAAAAGGATGTGTCAGATTTTCTTGGTTTGGGGCTTTGCTCACCTGTTGTTTTAGGTAAAAGCAAGGAAGGGATGGAGAGAAGGAAATTCACCTTCATCTTTTCCAGAAGAGGAGAGGTAGTGGTTTAATGTGATTAATGATTTAATGGTTTCATGATTCATGGCTGTCCCAGACAGAGCAAATCACTCTGACTTCACCTTAGGAGTGTCAAGATAGAAGCTTTATGGGTGCTGGTATCTTTGCCCACTGAGGTTTTATGTGGTGATTTTTTAGATGGGACTCATCTTCAGATCTGTGTAACGAAATGAGTTTATGTAACACGGTAATGGAGCTAATTTCTCCTGGGAGGCTCTGGTACATGTGGAAGGATGCTGTGTTCCTTTACTGGTGTGTTGCTTCTCTGCCCACCTGAGATCAGAGTGAGAGTGGCTATGGTAATGGTAGGGAGACAGTTTGAGGACTATGACCCCCCACATGGGAGCTCCCTCTTCTGTGTATGCAAAGCAGCAGGGGCTAAAATTCATGTCAAGACAGAAAATAAAGTACTCATTTCTCATTGCAGTAAACTAAGAAGGTAATAACACGAGAGTTTGTATCCAAATTTGTCTATTTCAGTTTGCAAGTATAATGAGGTGTGAATAAGAGTGTTCAGATGAGGTTTTTTTTACAAATGCACTATTACCTATACAACAACAACATCCTGTTTTGTACAGCTGCTTGAAATTAGTAGAACTGTTGTTGAATAATGAAATAAAAACGTCACTAAATTAGCTACAGATAGATATGCCTTTCTATGAGCAAAATAACAGGTGCTACTGGGTTCATGGCAATCAGTTATCAATGGCTACTGATATATTATAGTACCAGACAGACCTGTGAAAATGCCAAGGAAAGTTTTGTTTTGTTTTGTTTGAAATCTCATAGTGGAATTCTCAGTAGGGGAGCTTAAGCTAGAAATCCAGAGGTATCTAGAAGTAGCTTTAAACAATGAACAAATAATAATAATAATAATAATAATAAATTATTTGTGTTTCATGTAGGGGAAAATCAGTTTATTTGTTTGTTTTTCCCAAAATACATCATCCCCTGTAATATCCATCTCAGTAAGGTGAGTAATTTAACCCTTTCACTGTGTGAATGTACATGTTTATTAGGGTCTGTGTGAGCCTTTTTTGACCGTGCATACAGAATAAAGAATTTTGCTCTCAAAGCGTTACAAGGTCTGGTGCTAGTGAATACATGGGAATAATGGTGCTAACAAAATTCACATCCTTTTTTGACCCATGGCCTCTTTATCCCCTTTTGAGTGACTAGTGTTAACATCATTGTCCACATGTATTCATGCACAGGAGCTTTTAATCTCAGCTTTTCTGCACTGAGTGGCTGTGCATATGTGGACACACAGTTCTGTCGTGTTAGAAGATGATGAAATGACTTTTGCTCCAAGTATTCTTCAGCAATTTACTCTTTTCTGCAGTGTATTCACATGAATGTTCTTTTCAACTTCCCACTTACATCATGCTATTGAAATAATTTTTAGCTTAATATTGAAAGACGATGCTTTATACACATGAATATGATATGCATTATGCATAGGTACTAGTGGTTGGTAGTTACTGTTTTTCAAACATTGTATATATAGAAATTTCTTTTTTTTTCCAAGTTATGTAATTGTTAATGTCTACCTTGAGCACTGTAACTGGCTAGTGTCAAAATAGAAACCTGCATGGTTATTCTTGCAAAATAGTGGTAAAGGAGTATAACTACCAAAAATGCACTGGAACACAAAGAAAGATGTAGAATCAAAACATACTCTCAGCTATATTAAAAAAAAAATATTGGATTGAACTTAAAGCTGTGTTCATATATGAAGTGAGAGATACATTAGTTCTGAAGAAATTTAGTAATTTCTGTTTTATGAGTAGTTTTCAGTACATAAACTGTATGGTTCATTGGTCAGACTGATTTCTTTGCATTACATTCAAAACTATCTTTTGGATGGTTTGTGACTAAGATCCTGCTGAAAATATTTTACATTTTTGTGTCTGCAAAATGAAAGTTGTTTTTAATTTATGCAAGATGCCTAATCGAAATAGCTATAATATACCTCTGAACCAGATAAGGATGTAACATTTTTGGAAGCAATTGTATATTTATTAAACAATAATTTGGTTTTATTTTTTGTCTAAGCATTTATTATTTTCATCTCATTTTCCGGACACACTTCATTACAATGCTGTTTGTTTTATTGCTACTGCAGTATTAAAAAATCTCCTGTTACTTATAAATAGAAACTTAATATGAGTTATAGTTCTGACCAAAATTGAAGGTAAACTCTCATTAGATTATGGTGCCTCATATAAGAAATTATGAAGGTGACTTATGATTTTATTAACAGATGACCTTTGCATCCAAGAGAAATGGGAAAGGGCAAAGGCAACACAGCTTGTTTTTCTACTGCACCCCATTTGTAGGCAACAGTACGCAGACGAATATGCAGTAAAAAGAAACAAAGTCTGAAAGTTAATACCCCAGGCGCCAAACACATGTCTGTGAAAGAGGAATGCAAGCAGACATTTCTATGTGCAGTACATTAATTCCTAATGGGCTCTTTCTCTTTTACAAAGGTCAGATTATTGGATGGAACAGAATCCCATCTGAGCAGTGTATTACCTGCCTTGGTGTGTGTGGAGTATCACCATAGCTGGGTTTCCTTGCTATGGGGTTAACAGCCCACAGTAAGAGATTAATACTACTCCATTAATACTGGTAAGACATGGACAGCTCAACACGGCAATCCTATTAATGCTGGCTGCATATAAATCTGGCTTTTTATACAGCCAAAGTATTCTCAGCCTCAAAGTGCTGAGTGTCCCTGTAACGCTAGAAGGATGGGATGCTGAGGAGCATGCCTCCACAGGGTCAAACCCCATCTGGAGTTTTGTTCATATGGCCCTTAATATAATATCTTTCTTTCCTTTTTAATTGCTGATGATGCAATGGAAAACATAAGGTTGATAATTTTAGTCTCTGCAGCTGGGGTGTGACACAGTCATAAGGTGTGAAATCAGTGCAAGCTTTCCCATAGCCTCCAGTGAATTTTGCCATGGGAGAAATCGAGCCTGGGCAGAGCCAGTGAAAGGGTCACTAGCATGCACTCAGGACAGAATGGAGTGACTTTGTAGATGGCCTTGGTGCTGCTGAAAAAATGCACAAATCATGGCCAGCTGCAGGGGCAGTTCCTGGCTGTGGCTGTCTGTCCAGCAGAGACCACCAAACCCACACCCACTACAGCCACCAAACAACTGAGAAGATGTGTTGGCATCCACAGCTGAAGTTATACAACAATCTGAGAGGTTAAAAATAATAAGCAAGTCTGCCTCTTTTGGGACACATTTTTTTTTCTAAATCAAGGCTCCTAATTTAGATTTTGGACTATTTGTACTGCTGTTTTCATAAACAACAAAAAACTATACTGCATATAACTGTGTAGAACTGCAGTTTGCAAATCTGATATGTCAGCATTCTTCTTGGTTTCAAAAGTAATTTTTCTCAACTAAGAACTACAAAATTTCATAAAGCAAGTTTATGGAGGATTTAAACTGTAAATAACAGGTAGTATATTAGGTTAACTTTTGTCAAGGGAAGCTGAATGGAAGAAGAGTAATTGAGACTGGAATTTCTCACTGCCTCTGTTATCCAAATATTTGACAAAAATGAAAACTGATCTTTATATAAGTAAGTAATTTTTTCCAAGAAGGAGTTTGGTAACATACAGTGCTACTGAGTTTGTGTTTCAATGATCCCTTATGACTAGATTTCTATACAAATATATAAACAGTTTATAGAACTTGTTAGGATGGTGTGAGTGTTATAGATCTCACATAACCATGCTTATTAATTATCTTCAAATTTTTCCTTTAACTTTTTCAAAACTAACTGAGAATCTTAAACGGTAAATGTAACATTCTTGCAGGTGATTCTTACTGAAATCCCACTGTTTCGTACCCTGCAGTGAGAATAAAAGTGGTGCAGAGTGTAATAAATATACAGTCATTCTAGATATTTTGAGTCAGCTGAGTCTTGTTGACTCTAGCTATAACATTGACTGTGAAAACTTTAAGGGAGGATGAGAAAAGCAGATTCTGGAATTTTTACCAGATACCTTTTTCTCACTCATCGTCCCTTTGTGAAAGAATGAAGTTTGTGCTTTAGAAAGGTGCAGGATGTGAAATATCCAGGTGCCCAGAAAAACGTATTTCAGTGTTATGTAATGAAATCTGATGGGTGGAAATGGCCTTCAAAGGCTATTTCCTTCCCTTGAACAACAAATGCTGTCATCAGCTATTTTTGATTAGCCTGTGAATTATGACCCTGTCAAGGTAATAGGGCTCTGGTTACAAATGCACCTTCAAGTCTAACAACAGTCAGGTAATCATGAGCAAAACTTGACCACCTGCAGTGGTGTGGGACTATTCTCATAGTCCACAATGAATCCTTGGGTCAAGACTCACTTATGTAAGACATGCCTGTGTCTTCAGCACCCATGATATTGGCTGTGGTTGTAATGCTTTTGTTGCTGGGAGAAAGCATAGTAATTCCTAGAATACACAGTTTGGAAAACTGTGGAGAAGTGAGAAAAGTGGAAATGACAGATGCTTAATCAGCAGAAAAAAAATTCCCCTCTTGTTTCTTGGCTACTTTACATGTATATCTAGGGAGAGAGCAAAATCTTTTGGGGAAGCAATTCAGCATATTATGTGATGTTATTCTAGAGAAAAAAATTACACTAGTGTGTAAAAAAAGCGGAGAACAGAACACAGCAACAATGGATTTGAAAGAAACCAGGTTCCTAATTTCCACCTCCAGATGAGACTGCTGAGTACACAATGCCTGTATTTCTTTAGTAATACAATGAGCAGGATGGATTAATATTCATACTTCCACTTTTCTTTCTTCTTAGCATAGCAAACTAAACAGTTTAATTCATTGCTGGTCACACTTTTTGAATCTTTTGTAAGACTTAGCAGGTTTTTTTCTTTTATCCTCAAGCTTTCCTCTTTCAACTTACATTAGACTTTTTTATCTCCACTGTTGCACTTTGCTGAATTCCTTCCAATTTACGGCTGTCATTCTGGTATTGAGGTATACAGATCTCGGATATCTCCAGATATCCAAGAAATATCAGCATATCCTAGTTCTGTACCAACAGCGCAGAACTGTAAGTTTTTAGGCTTATAAACATTGTGACGCTCAGTATCAACTCAGTCTTTTCTAGTAAGGCTGCGCTTTCTCAAAGGATTTAGTAGTTATTTCCTATATGTATTTTTTTTTCCTAAACAGAATCCCACTTGCTTGTTTTCCATCAGAATTTTTTATCTCATGGTTTTATTTGTGAGCACTAATCCAGTTTTGATGTTCGTCTTGCATCTCACTCATCACTAGAAGAGCAACCGCCTCTGATGGATGTGATTGCAAGATCTAGATTTCACACCATTTCCAAAAGGGAATCCTGTGCTTCTTACTACTTTCTTCCATGATTTAACCTAGAAGACTAAATACAAATGAGCTTTCCACTGATTCATGGAACATTCACAAACCACCTCTGACTTTTTAGGGCTTCCTTGTCTTTCAGGAGGTTTGTTGTCTACAATCAAACCAAAGAAAAGACCAGTACACAAATTAGAAAATAAAGAAAAGGGACAACTGGTCTCAATCCTGCATGAATTCCTTTTCAAGGACTTGGAGGTGACAGACCCTAATAGCAGTCACAACCACCTATTGCTGACTGACACTGCCTTTCCAAGCTGGTGGAAAATAACCCTGAAATCCCACTAGTAGCAGTTGTGTCAGCACTGCCTTCGATGAAGTGCTCCTCTGCTATCAGTCCTGTTGGCAATAATAAAGTCATCAGCCAACATGGGGAAGCCACAAGCAAAGGAAACAGTTATAGCTGCATGGCGAAATGTGTTTCCAGAGATGTACGGATGGCATGAACCTCCTTACTCTCAGGGCTAAATGCAAAACTCTTTCCTTTGATTTTGTACTTGCCTAAGACCCTCTCATATGCAACAAAGAAGTTGAAAGGGAGGAAAGTAGCTGAAAGGGAGGAAAGAGGATTTGTGTTTAAGTATTTTGATTGCATTTTGCTATAGTTATGTGGGTTTTATGCTTACCAAAACAACCAGAAATATTCAAAAATACCCTGGTTAACCGAGTAATTTAGTTGACACTTCAAGGAAGGTTTAATATAACTCCCCCTTTTTAAGCAAACATCTTTTTCTACAAATTAAACGATGCAGCTGAGCTCCTCAGCTGATAGGAAAGAAAGCACAGGGCCTAAACCTCAGGACTACCTGAATCATGTCATCCACAAAGCCGGATGGTGCATAAGGCTGCTGGGATAACTATCCATCACCTCTCTGCTCCCTGCCTTTGGTGCCCACTGGGCACTTCACCCTAGTAGGCCACCAACCATTACTCACCTACTCAGGGAACTGAGCATGGAGGGCTCCAGGCTTACGTGGGGAAATCAAGCCTTCACTGCTCTTGGGAGAACAGATAGATATTAAGGGCTGAGCTGAGACTCTCACAGGTGAGGCTGTTTTTGGTTGTGCTGATCTTGCCTTTGTTGTCAGGAGTAAGAATGATGCAACCACTTAGAAATGTTGAAGCAAAAAAACCCTGTCTTTAAAAGTAATTGCTTCCTTGCTTTGTAAACTGCCTACTCTTTAAGCACTACGAATCACTGTAATTAATCCTTAATTCAAGCTGCTGTGTCTATGTTACATTGTTATGTTTACTTAGACGTAAAATGCATTATTCTTTACAAGATAATGGCATCAGTCCACACAGTGTCTGTGACAGGCACAGGCAGCTCTGAGCCGAAACATTAGGTGGAGGGTTATAAAGCTAGTTACGTGCCAATATGTTAATTAATTAATCACAGGCATGTTTTCAAAGCATTCTTCATACCTCAGGTGGGGCTCCTGGGCTATTATGAAATGCCAAACTTCCCTTGGGGCTTTGAGGATTGCACTTCTAAATTCCTCAGAAGTTCAGGGAAGTAAAAGGGTATGTTTTTGGTGTGAGTCACTGAAGTGAGGCTGGAGATAAAGATTTTTTTTGTTATGTTTTGTAGTGGGGGAGGAGGGCAGTAACCAGCCAGCAAGCAAGCAAGCAAGTACTTCAGGAGGGAACTAGGTGGAGGGCAGAGCTGTATTTTTCTAACCTTATAAGCCTATTTTTTCTGAGCACATTTAATTTTTAATTTAATTTTTTTTTTTTAGTTTAATTTTTCTGACCTTCCTTCTTTAAATTCATCTCTCTGGTATATATCAGCCAGCCTTCTCTCACCTCCTGGTTAGAAACCCATGGTTATCCTTTGTGCTAGCAGCTTGTGCAGGACAGGGCAAGTGAATATATGCCTCTTTCACTTTTCAGCATCAAGGACTTGAAAACAATGTTTTCATCCTGTGTTTTCACAAACAAAACATTCTTGTTTTCTTTCCATTTGTGTGTGAACCTGTGAGATATCTGCAAGGCTGTATCTGTAAATCACCCACAGCTTCTTTTTTTGTAGTAAAAGAGGAGAGGCTAATCATTGCATTTCAGTGGAGGTCTAGGGTGGGCAGGAAATATTATGAGATTTGGAAAAAAAAAGAAAACAAAAGAGAAAGAAAAAAAGAAGGTCTATTTCATCATTATAGGGATTTGCTCATTTTTTAAGCCACGCAGCTCTAGATGGGTATGTGTTGGAGCAGGGTAATCCAGCAAGGGAAGCTCATGAGCTCTGTAGCTGTAGCAAGAAGCTCTGTAGCAAGAAACAAAGAGACACCTGAAACGCTTCCTTGGTGAGTCTCAGTGAGACTGGCACCTGAAAAGGCCCATGCCAACTAGAGGCTGGAGTGTGTCGGAGACCTGAAAAGGGCTCTCAGCAGGACTGGGCTGAGCAAATGTGGCTGGAGATATCTGCATGTGGATAGTGATCCCCACTGTCTCATCCCAGCCTCTCATGCCAGAGGAAAAAGGTTAGTGAGTTGTAGGCCACCTGCTCGGCCCAAAACTTTCGCTTGAATTGGCAGGAAGAGTAAGCGTAATGGAATTTTTTAAAGGGTTGGGCAATTCTGTTTATATCTGACTCACATTGCATGTAGATTCATGAAATGTAAAGTGATTCCTGGCTTAGATACAGAAGAGAAGTGCCTCACATGTCAGGACAGAACTAGTACTATGTGGCATGTTAGTGCTGAGGGAAGGTCACTCAGTTTCGAATTTTTTCTAATTACCATTCCCACTCGGTATCTCATGCTTTACCTGCGGCAAAGTTGTGTAACACCCTGGGAACGCATTTGTGCTTTCCCAGCGAAGGTGCAGAGGAGAGACAGCATTCAGAGAACCCCTCCTAAGTCCTGCACAGCTCAGCCTGGAATATGTTCAGGCAGGACTTTGGGAGTGCATCCAGTGCTGCATAGATATCACTGATGGAGCGAAAAGATAGCCAAATAGTTGGTCTCTTTACTCTGATTCAAAGAATTTTCAGTCCACTGGAGAGATGAGAAAAGCAAGAAAAGTTTTTCTTCATTTGGAAACTTCACAAAAGCTCCTTAGAATAAGGTCTTTGAGATACAGTGTGCAGTTAAAGTGCTTTGTGAAAGGTGCCTTTTTTCTGAAGAAATAAAAACTTCAACAGAACTTCAAATATTTTGCCTGAGTTCTTCTAAGATTTCAACTGCTGATTTAAAAATATATCTTCAGGAAAAGGAGAAAAATTCAGATGAATGTTGGTGTGAAACAGGATCAACCTTTCACCTAGATTTGTTCTGCACTAATCATGGGAATATGGGCATAAGCTCAAACAAATATGGAAAGGGAGTGGCTTACTGAAAGCCTTATAAATAAAGTACAAAGGTATCGCAATGGAATCTTTAAAATTGGTAGAGCATTTTGTAACCAGGAAAGATTTGGCAAGGATCTCTTATTTACATTTGACTGGATTCAGCTGTTTTTAGCTGTTCATTTGTTGCTTTCAGCTGAAATGGCTAAATGCAACCCCACAAGACAACTCTTCTTGATTTTAAAATTAATGGGTATTCCTCTTGAGTGAATATTAAACAAAGAATCTAATAAAGAAATTGACTTTCTTTTTCTTTTTTTTTGCCTTCATTCCCTGTTATGGTGTTTGCAAAAGAAATGTACAAGAAATACAAGTACATCAAAAAATCAAGAGTTAAATAATGTAGAAGGAAGGGATGAAAATAAAGCTGCTTTATGTAAACAAGTCTTGACTTTCAATACTATATTTCATTTAACTTTTCTAGGACTCTGCTGCCAGGTGGCCCTTAATTTACAGAGCTGTCATGCACTTGAATTTAGTAGAACAGCTTGTTTGGAAACAACTACAGAACAAAACTTGGTTTTATGTTACTGGAAAAATGTGTGCTTTCTTCTGGTATCAGCAGGCGATCGGAGTTTCTATGGACCTGGTGCTAACAGAGTTATAGCAGCATGAAACTTGAATGATATGGTGATGAATGAGCCTGCAGGTTGGGGGGAAAAAAGTCATGTGCTTTGGAACAGGGTGGTGTTTGGTAGCCAAGGAGGATCATGCCACTACATATGGTCACTATTTTGTTCATGTTCTGAAATTCAGGAAGAGCCACACCTTAGACACTTCATGGCTTGACACTGAAGGATGATAACTGACTGCCACTTTGCATGTGGGACAAGCACTCTGATATAATACTCTGAGCTGCACTTGCCTGTTTGCATGTTGCAGCTTGTGTTATGTTTCAAACTTGTCATCATAAATAGGAACCAAATTTCTGCACCTCTGCCCATTGGTATTGATGGAGTCTGCTTTCTCAGAAACCATCTCTGAATAATTCTGGATGGATTTGTATTTTCAGAACAACAGCTTATTTGCATTAGTAAATAGTCTAGCTTTATGACTAATTAATATCTTTATCTGTTACTTAAGTCTTTATGCTTTCTTTCCATTGATAAAGACAGGAAGAACACAAGTTCACTGAAAGCCAGTGGCAAATGCCCATTGATACAGTGGAGTCAAGGATTGACCTCTGTTGCCAAGCACAGGCAGAAAAGCAGATAGGCAAATGAATTAAATGAGAAAGAGGATCAGAGGCTACATCTCTTGCAGGAAATGAATTATTATGTAGTAATTTACTCCCAAAGCTTAATTATTTTAATTAGATATTACCTTTCTCTTTAAAAGTGGCCCGAAGGACTTAAGCTGTTGCCATTTTCATTTGAGCCTGGCAGACACATAGGGTCCTGCATGCCCCAGCAGGCACTCTGGCTGCTCCTGTGCTGGGGCTTTACTCTTCCACAGGCCATGAGTGTGGCCTTGATGATGGCCTGAAAAGACAGCCTATATTCACTGGTCATACTTTCAAAATTAATCACAGCATGAACACAGGAGGAAGCAGAAGGCTTATCTTCCATTTTTCATCTCCCTCCTTACAGTCTGATAGTTCCAGGTACCCTTGGTCTTACAGGAATCCAGCAATGGTGCTCTGTTGCTGCCATGGACCCTGACTCCACCTCCTCAGCACGTGTTGAATGGCCACAGTAGAGCAAGCCTTGGAAATAGCAGGCTTCTCTCTCTGAAATCAGAGCTGAGAAAGCATGTGTTTAAAAAGATGGGTGAAACATTTCACCAAAACTTGATTTTACTGTGGTGCCAGCCCTGCAGAGAGCAATATAAGAAGATGGACTACTTCTCCAGGAAGTATCTCAAGAGGCTTCTTGCATTACCTTAAATGATGACACACAGAATCAGCTCAGTGATTTTATTTTAAGCTAAAAGGGTATTTCTGTATAAGAATATATGGAAATGCTGTCCAGTGCTAAGACTCAATCCTAGAGGCTTATGTAGTCCCTGCACTGAAGGCTAGCACCTCTATTTGGGTTTTAAGTGCATCTTAGGAGCTCTGATATGAGGTCTGTGAGACAGAAGCAAAACCGTACATACTAGGCCAACTTCAAAAGTTCCTTCACATCCAGAGAGTATGGGGGTATAGGAATACTGAGATCATGGCCTGCATACCTAGTTGTGGGACATGGGGTAACAGGGCCATGAGCTGATGGCATGGTCTGCGTGAGTTCCTAATTTACACCCACATGGATTTCAAAGACCTATTCCCTGCTCAAAATTCCAGGAAAGCTCTTTTTGTCTGGTTGCCCTGCCTCTGTAATGTCATGTTTCCCAGGGCATGTCGATCAAGCTTGGATCAGAAATGCTTTTTTGTAGAAAACATTCCCATCATCACCAGTGGCTGTCCTTGAATTGAGCTGCAAGTCTTGGAGTACACAGCTTGACTGAATTTCTTTTGCATGAAGCTAATCCTGTCAGTGTTCTCCAGGAGCACACCTAATGGTGCACAGGGTCAGGCTAGAGCTCTTCTGAAGGAAATCTAGAGTTGCACATCGTGTGCCTGTTGGAACCTTGAGCAGTGACTCCCTTGCACTACAAATCTGTCTCTCTTGGGACACAGGGCTTGCAGACAGAAATCTTCTCTTTGCTTTTGTGTTTCTCTCCACTTCCTACAGCTCGCTTCCAGTCAGTTCTGATTTCTGCTTCCATTCTTCAAATCCTTCGTCAAAATCTGACTTCATAGTTTTCTTCCACTATCACTTTACAGTCATGAGCAAGTTAGCTCTGAACCTAGGGGAAACATGAAGTAGAACACAGGTGGCCCAAAAGCCACAGGCCTGGTGTGTCAATGGTCTGGGAAGAATTAACAAGAAAGACAAAGATGAAGACTGGGCTGTTAAGAATTTTTCTATCTGTATCCTGTTCTCAGTCCTCACCAGCCATGGGTGGTGAGCTCCTCTCTCAGCTGGATGAATGTTTTCATAATTTTTTTCAAATATGTGTATTTTATTAAATTTAAAAGGAGCTAGTTATAAATAGGATACAGCACTCTGGGCTGAGATCTCCTTCAGCCAAAGTACACATAGAAGGGTGTGTATGCAATTTTCACTGTCCTGCATGACCAAAGTGTACATATTTTTACTGACGGAAAAGCAGCTAATCCAGTGAGATTGCAACTCAATTTCTGCTCCTAAAAATGCTGGGGTGTATTTAATCTTGTTCATGTGAGTGGTATGGGTATATGTGGCCTACTTCTACTCTTAGGGACTTTCAAGGGAACAAGGTGCTTAACTACTTAAGGACAAGCATGTGCACATAGAGCAAGAATGATTAAACTTGGCTGTGCACAGGCCTCCTCCCTTCCCTGCTCCCTCTGCCCCCACATCTTCTCTCCAAAAGTGCATTAAACCACTTCCAAACTGCTCATGCAGTTGGGGATTATCATGCTCTGGGGATTGTAATTATTTGAGATCTGTATACTTCCCAAGTTCTGGAGGCAATTATCATTTGGCCTTATCCTTCAAAGTGTGCTTGCAGAGTGTGGAGCTCTTACAACTGTGCCTCTGAGATATTCCTTACATAACTCCCAAGTTATGAAAATAGTGTTTAATTTTTACAGGCAATGAGACTGCTTGGTCTATTGTTTCCTGTTAAATTCACCACACCAAATTCCATCCCATGAGAACTGAAGCCAGTCAGTAACTGAGATGAGGATTTAGTCCATTCTTTTCTGTCAAAATTTGGATATTTCACATATTTGATAGTGCATCTGTTAAAGGAACAAATTCCTGTACAGTGTGTTGGCCATTTCTGTATTAAAATCTTACCTTAGATGTGTTCACATTCCCATTCAAACTTGTCAAGTTATTTAACTTATTAAAAAAAACCAACATGTTTTTTCTGTACTCATTGATCTTGTCTTTTGATGCCATGCCCATTATGCTACAATGCGTCTGGAAAATAGCCCATAATTTTTCTTAAGGCAGGAAGTAGTATTTATGGCTGTGTAATAATATTTTACAGTATATATGATCAAAAGATTGTCAACTTCATTTTCAAATCAAGTCCAAACAATAACAGAAACTACCAAGGTACTGTGCTTTGTTTCACATTTCTCAGAATATCCCTGGAATCCTGCCTTCATTAGGTATACTTCCCACACTGCATGGTTTGGGGTCTGAACAGATGTACTACAGCCTGAGAAAGCACAAAACAAAGTGTGAAATGAAACAAATACAGAAGTGAAATATATCTGTGGAGGAATAGCTTTAATTAATGGAACTCTGCCTGTATGTTGCCCTAAAAGGAGCAATATGTTGAGAGAGGGTGAGCAGAAATATTTGTAGTTCCTTTAATCATAAGTTATTATAAGTTAAATGGTTTCCAGGTAGCTGAGTTCAGGATGGATAATCAAGCAGCAACTTTTTCTTTTATTAGAGAGTGCAGTTCATTGCCACTCTGCATTTTAGAAAGTAATGGATAGCAAGATTCAGCAATTCATGTGAAGTTTCAGGTAGGCAACAGACATGTAGCAGTATCTTGAGAGACAGTAGTAATGAGTGCAGGAAAAAACCTCAGGCTGTGAAGTAATCTACAGTTCTCCATGCTTACGATAACTTCAGTGGAAAGCAGGACTCTTACATCACTGTTGTATATATTTTTTTCCCCTGTAACATATTTTTTGGTGGCAGTACTTGAGGATAATTAACAAGTTGATGTAGAGATCTAGTTTTGTATTGAGAATCTGATGTTTCTCTTTAATTTTTCTTTCCCTTCTATCAATACAAATGTGTCATTTTGATTCTACTCAGAGGAGGGGTTTGTGCAGGCTTCACAAAAATGGTAGTTTATTGGTAAGCTGAGGACTGAAATTGAGGGGAGCTCTCTCTTCAGGATACAGGAAAACCAGCATTAACTCTCATCTCAGACTTTCCTACTGACAGTAAAAATCTGTGACTAAACTGAATGCAATTTGAATTTGAAATATAGTCAAGCTGTTCTAAAATGAATTTGGTTTCTTATCCCTTATTTTCTTGATAATACAATATTTACAGTCTTGGAGCAGTTTTAAAGTAAAAAATCTGTATCAGTATTTTAAAGTAAGAAGTCAGATATCAATAGCTGACTGGTGATGCCACAGTGAAGCTATTCCAGTTATGGGATCCTTGGGAAGCCAAGGGACTGAAGTACCTGGGTTCCCTTCCTCCATGGTGTTGCAGTGACAGGAAAATGTTCTGCAAGTGGTCCAGGCTTCTCTTTTTCACTTGTAGCAGGAGGGAAGATGAAGCAGTGCCCAGAAACTAGGAGTCTTACTGTCCTTGGCTTCAACTGGCCAAAGCCACCCCTCATTTGGTGTGACCGTCACACAGCATGTGCAGGCACAGGTAGGAGCTTCTCTCAGTGACATACTCCAGAGTTCTTGTGGAAGTGAATGTATCATTGGGGAGGAAGCTGTCTGAATTCTCCTGGAAGCTGATGATTGTAAAAGCCACCTTTGCCTTAGAACAAATGTAGAAATCCTGAAAAGATAGAGGCTGATGGCCATGGCACAATCCATTCAAGGCCATCTGGGAGATATGATGGATCACTGCAACGGTTTCAGAAGAGGATAAAAGCAAGGAAGAGGGTATGTCTGGGTGTGAGCTGGATAAAATTTTGTGTGGGCAGTGCAGCTGGGATACCACAAAGGGAGGCAGACACCATTGGAGAAAGCCAAGAATGGTCAAATGAGCTACAGTAATGGGGCCCTAGAAGGGGGAAAAAAATAACAAGGAAAAAGGTCATGCTTTTTGGGTGAAGTGCTGGCTGGTGAATAAAAGGCTTGGAATAAAGAGCAAAGAAATTCCTTCTTGCTGTTTGATGATTGTATTAAGAGAAATACAATTTAATGCTAATTTTCAGTAAATAAACAGGATTGCTACCTTGTTTGTACACAATTCAATCTTCAGTTTCCTCAAGAAAAACAATCTGAACACTAGGTAAGGACTCTGGCCCAAAGGGGTAATGGTAGCCTCTAATGGGAATAAATAGAGGGTAGGCGGCAATCTTTCAACACACTCTTTGAAGAGCAAACTGAATACAGCCCTTAAGAAAGGTACAGGTACACAAATATTTACCTATTAGGCCTCTATTCATGATGGACTCAACCCTATTGTACTCAGTTGTTGCTTTCAGTCCTCCATAGATCTGTCCCCTGATGTGTGACCCGCAATTACAAGCAGTAATTAGAGAACCAGGTGGCTCTGCACCATCACCGGGCGTTTTGAATGAGGGACAAGAGCAAGCTGTGTGCTCCATAAAAGCAAAGTTCTCTCTATTGTCTCCAGAACTGGGGGCAGCTCAGAATTTGGGCCCAGACCAACCCAGGGCTCCTGTTACTGGTTCACATCCTGGGAGCCTGCAGTAACACTAATGAAGGATTAGGGCTTCATTACAGTACCTGATGGATAGAAAGTGTCATCTTTTGGAAACACCCGTTGACAGAGCTGCCTTTCTCATTTACCTGCCCTGTAATCAGGATATGACTGGGAAAGGTCTTAATAACTGTCACTTTCACATTGAGCCTGTCAAATAATTTCATCATGGTAAACAATTTTACATGAATAATTCAATGTAATCTTGGATTTGCAGTTTTGTGAGATCAATGAAAATGGTATATTTTTTTACAGAAGCAGGATTAAAGGAATTCTCCTCCAGCCAGATCATCCTGAAGGAATGAAATACATTGTTCTGAAGGATTAATTTCCTTCTGGGAATATGCAAGACTGCAGTGAAAACATACCATAAGTGAAGAAACAAGGAGGTGCTTTGCTTTGCTGGCTGTGTGCAGTGCCTTGCATTTTGCTTCTCCTATTGCTGAGGGCCCTGTGTGGATCAGAAATACACACCAGTCCCATCCAATGTGTGACTGGAGCAGCCACACAGTGTGTCACTGGTAGCTCTCAGAGGAGAGCCTTGGGAGGCAAGAGGTGCTCCCAGGTGCCACCACTGACCCCCACGTGGCAGCCAACAAAGGACCTATTGAGAAGGGACAGGGAGGCAGGGCTGCGGTCAGGGTGGAGGAACATGATAGCAGCCTCTTGAGGCCAGGGAATCTGTAAAATAAACCGCTGGGCAGAGTGAACGTGGAGGTGAGGAATGTGGAACTGGAGTCGAGTTATTTGGGAGCAGTGCCAGTCCAATGCTGCGCGAGACATTGCTGGCCAACGGAGGAGGCATAGCTGGTTATAAAATACAGCAGTGACAGGACAAACCCTTTGCTGGTATAAATAACTTAAACTCTGACCAGATCAACTGCCCCCTTACACTGGCGAACATGGACAGTGCTGGCGGCTCACTGGCTGTCGCCTGGCCACTTTCCCCACCCTGGGCTTGGCCAGGCTGATGGAGTCTATCAGCTGGGGCCACTTAGTTTCTGTGACCTCTTTGTGGAGGCACACGGCAAAATGACTTCTGCATCCCAGCCAAGCCTGTGCACTTTCCTACTCATGGTTACATCCCAGACACATTCTTGGCCTATTTCACACATGGGTGAGGTTTAAGGCTGAATCAAGGCTGTGTCTGCTGGGAGACATGGTCCTGTGTTCCCTCCTTGCACTGTGTTTGGACTCATTTTCATCTTTTCTCTACTGATCATAGTTATGTGTCTTGAGTTTTCCTTCTGCCAGGTCAGGTCTGGTTCACCACAAGTACTGGTCTTGTCATAAAGGGAGCTGACAGGCCCATGCAGGCAGAGGGTAGAGGGCCAGAAGGGCATTGCCCCTTTCTAGGGAAGCATGTTCCCAAACCTTCTGCTGCTGGTCCCTAAACTGCTCCTTCACGGGTAGTGGTTTTCCAAGCCTCTCTAATGCACCTCGTGGCTATAGTCTGCAGATGTCTTCAAGAAAGAGAACATACCAACAATTTGTGCAGAAAAAGCTGCTGATCAGAAGGTAGGAAAAAGGTTAAAATATAGATATGGCTTTGCAAGTGCTTTCTGTGGAGCAGGCAGTGGGTCTGGTCTCCTCATGCTCCTCAGTTCTGCTCTTTCTCTGCTAGATCAGCTGCTGACAGAACAGCCAAAACAGCTGAAAATAGTGACTAGGTCATTTCAGCTGAGGATAAAATAAATGAAAATGAAACTTGGATTGGGCAGTCAGTCTTCCATCAATCCCTATGTTGTGCTATTTCACTCTTACAAATCATGCAGTGCTAAGTGTTGAGGAATGTTGCCATTCAGCAAAAAAAAAAAAAAAAAAAAAAGAAAGAAGAAGAAAAAAAAAGAACCAAAAAGAATCAATTCCTTTTGATGCAAACAATAAAAGTGTGTGGTAGACAATGCCTGTTATGACAACCAAGTCTTCCTATTTGACAAGTTTTGTGTAACATCCTCTTCATTCATAGTTCATAACATTATTAAATTGAGTGTTCTGAACTGCAACTGGAGTGTTTATGATCATAGCAAAGGAACAAACAAACAGAAAATAGAATGAGAACTGTTTTAAAAGGAAGAAGCCTGATTAATATTAAGACAACTGAGCTATTGTCTACACAGTGGTTTTAAACTTGATTTAGCTTGTAACAAATTGTAACAGTGCCCACCACAACACGTCTTATATCTAATGCTTTCCTGTGGGGTGAAATGGAGGAATAATTCATTCTTCTAACTTGTTTCAGATATAAAAATAATGGTGTTTTTTTATGATTTATGTTATTAATAAAATATTATTTTTATGACAAAACACTGTCCTCTGCTGTGTCCTTGAAGAATCTCTTCACCTCTGTGGAACATAACCAGCAATTTATTAAACTGGAGGCGTGAAGAATATAGTCATACAAATCTGTTATGCATGACTTATGATTATCTCCTTTAGTTTACATGTGGCTTATTTGTATGCATTTCATCAGCCTAAATTCTAATTAAAACTGAACAATAAACTCCTCTCTTTAACAGCAATATTTTAAGGAACATATTTGTGATTTCTCCAAGCTTGGATCTGTTCTCCTTGTTTAAGAATTGGCATGGAACTGACTAAATATTTGTAACCTATAAAGAGTATTTGGCTTATTTGTGGAGTAATTTTATTCATTCTTTGTATATATTGAGATGACTTAATTTATACTGAGGTCCTTGAACAGATGTTTTCACAGAACTTGCCTGAATTTTTAGTTAAAATAATTATTCCTAAAAAGGAAACAATGCCTTGCTATCGGCTGATGTTAACTCTTTGCTATTCTTGTTGCTCCTAAGTTTGGTTCTGCCCGGAGTTTACAACCATGCTGTGTGGCTTTGATTACCTGGATGCTATTATCTGCGAAAAGGCAAAATGAATACTCAAACTGTAGGTTGTGTTCTTTGCCTGATCTCTGACATTTAAAGACAATCTAGCAACCTAGAAATCTGAATGAACATTTAAAAAAATCTAAGTGGAAGAAAGGAAAAGGAGCTTACCATATAGAGTATCCCATTCCACTGTAGACTTCTCTCACTTTAAGGATTTGTGATTTTAGCTCTTATTGATGTATGTGTGTGATTTAATTTGCTGTCACCAAAACCTGAAAGCATTCATCCATATTCCCAGGAAAGGGGCTCTCTTAAGAAGTCCTTATTAATTTTGACTTGCTCAAGGAGTATCTGTCTTCCCCAGCATGTCATATCTTTTATTCTTGGCTATAGCTCTCTGGCCTAGCAATGAAAGTTGAAACTGGTTCTCACCTAAGTCATGCCTAGATTGTGGTAGGGCCTAGATTTAAAGAACAAAACCTTCCTTTCCTCCTTTAAACGCAAAGTAGTGCCATGATACGTGATGACAGTCTTGATAAAATGTCTGAAAGACTGGCTTCTTGTAAAGCAACATGTGTACTTAAACAGAATAATTTCTGTCTTCCTTTCTAATATAGGAAACCTATTTATTATGTAACTTTCAAATCCTTTTTTAAAGGCAGACTTGCTTGTAAAAAAATGAATAAAGCATTAGAAACTGAAATTCCCACTGAAATGCTGCAGTTGTTCCTGTGGTCTTTTGCCTGTCAGCTTCTGGTGAGGCCACTAGGGATCAAGAGATGGGGCAGGTCTAGGCTTTTCTCTGAGAGGCAGGAAGTTTTGTAGCTATATGCATTTTCTGGTGCTTTGCCTGTAACCCTTCCCTTCCCCACCTCTCCTCTGTCCCAATTTGTCTGCGTGTCCAGAAGAAGCTGGATTGAGATCAGCTCATGTGTCTGCCAGCAGATGTCTTCTGCTAATGATTTCTTTTTGTTCTGTACTTGCTTGGACTCTACGTGAAACAGCAAACTAGAGATGACATGACCCATATTATGTTTTTAATCTCTGCCATATGGTCTCTATTTAGGAATTTAGATTTAATTGTTCTTGTGTAGGCTGGTAGATATTAATCTCTGATATGAATATAGGTAGGATAGGCAGTGCTTAAAATTTTTTGGATTATGCATTTCAATTTTTTCACTCTTCCGCCCAGAGTATAGGATGTACATCAAATGCTAGATCTAACTTCCATTGAAGTCAAAATAGCAAGGGAAGGATTGGACTCTTATGTAATAATGTATTAATCTCGAGAAACAACTGCTCATCCTTGTTCTGTTTTGCCAACTTTTAATATTATCACATTAAAAAAAAAAAAAAAGAGAAAACCAATGAAAAACAAAGAAATGCCACATATATAAGTGCTTGTATTGAATATGTATTACAAACTGAAATAAAGTGTTTTCATTTGGAGTATCATTCTTGCTGTTCCTCTGTTTCCAAACACTTATGATTTCAACAAGAATATCAACACAATGTATAATAATATGAACATTTTTTTGAAGTGCAAGCTGAAGAGATGAGGGCAAATGGAAAAATGTCATTTTTTTAAAACAAGGTACTGTACTGTGAAAAAACTACTGTACTCACTCTCTGAGTTCAGTTGCAAAAAAAATCACAAGTCTTTCATGTCAAAACTGAAACGGTTTTCCAACTCATCTATTATTCCTCAGAGTTGCTGCCCAGGAAACTGAATAGGAGATTAACAAAGTATCTGGCTAAAACGATGTCATTTGAAAAAAACGTACCACTGTGTTTATAGTTGCGCAGGACCAGCCAATAGATTGCTTGAAAGTGTGGAAATTGGAAAATGGCACTCTCCAGTTGTGGAAAATCCCATTGCTCAGAATTCAGATGTTTTGTAGAGGAGGGAATTCTCTTCAGGAGATTTGACTGAATTTTTTACATTCTTGTATTATCTTATTCCACTGGAGGAATGTAAACAGAGCTCATCTGTCAGTATAGCTGTTGCAGCTGGATGGCCTTTAGGACTGGGATTTAAAAAAAAATGAAGATGTATCCTGAATGTGGTGCTTACAAACTGGCAGCTCTAAACAATAAAATTTCCACTGTGATGGGTGAGGTATGACAGACAATTTGCTTTGTGTTGTCCCATTGCTCTGTCTATTGTGACTTGCCGAGGAATTAATCCCAGGCTGGATATGTAATCTGATTTGATGCCTGACTTCCTGCTCTCCTAAAGTGACCAATTAAGATGCCATTAATTAGAAGTGAACAAGTACGAAAGCCAAAAAGAAAATCCCCTTTCTATCTTTTTCTGGTATTATTTATTAGAAGATTGAAAAGTTTTGCTTGTAATGATTAGAAAACATTTTCTTTTCCTCCTCAGCACTATCTACAAAACAGTAATCCTGCATTACCCTGCATCTCTGGCTACCTTGCAGAATATGATTTTCTTAGCAGCTGGGAGCTTTGGACTGGGCATTGCACAGATATTAGTCACCCTTCTGTTTTCTGACTTCTACTTCACCAGAGCTACCCTTAGCCATGCATTCCTATTAATTCCTTTTCTAAATGTTATGATTCTGACACAAACAGAAGTTGGTGGACATACCTGAACTCAGCTTAAAAAAGCTATTTCTGGAAAATAGTCCAGAACAGTGTATCTAACTTCATCTCAGATGCAACTTTTAAAATTTGTCCTTTATACATCTTTTATGAACCAGAACAGGATGCACAGACATGAACTCAGGACTCAGTACTGGACAGCTGTCCACTCCTTTGGCCTTATACTTCCTCTGAATATTGTATTCTTTTTTTCTATACATCAGCCCAGCTCCAAAGTAGGAATTTGTCTCTGCCTTTCTCTTCCCGGTAGCACAGTTTTTAAGGCAGGAGGTGGTAGGTGGGAATGCTGCATCTGTACTTGGCAAGAATGGGAAAAGTGGCTGAGCTTGGTATCCCATTCTGTGCTCACAGCCACGGTGTTTTGGGCTAATCTTAACACAGTCCACAGGCAGAGTTTGAAAGTGCTCAAAAAATACATGAGAGTCTGAGCCTCATTTGACTGATGAGAATTTGGACATCCCACAGTTGAAGCAGTGGGGTGGAGATCTTATGGATCACTTGCTTGAACTTGCATACACAAATTTCTCCTAAATTGCTCTAAGAAACTATTTATTTATTCATTCAGATTAGGCCCTCTGCTTCAGTCTTCATCCAAAAAAGGATAATAACACTACCTCTCCACGATATTGTGTAATGAGTATTCAAAGGCTTGGAAGACACCCGCCTATGATGACAGCAGGGGTTAGTATGTAACAAGCACAACTGATTTACCTGGTCCCTGCAGGTTCTGGTCCAGTAGAAGTAAACTGAGAGAATAGCTATTTTTGTCACCTTCTCCAGATGTTTCTTTATACTGATGAAAATTTAAATGGAAGAATACTTTTTCTTTATGCATCTAACTCTTTGATTTCTGCCTTGTGTGCATATTCTCTGCAAATTTGCCCAGTCCAGATGTAGTGGACAAATCTATTTTTTGATCCTTGCTGTCATTTCCAAATAAAGTGGGATTTTCACCTCTACTAAACAGAGTCTTACCTAAATGTAGAAGCACACTTATCTGTCAAAAACTAAAATGTGTATGCATGTACCCCTGTACAAAAAGTGAGGGTCGTTGTTGTGAATAGGTTTAACCTCAATGTATAAGATCAACTCAGCCATATACTTGTAAGTTAAAAGGTCTACATGTAAAGTGTTTTAAAAAGCATAATCCAATTGTATGTTTCATTAACAAAATGACTAATCTCAGTAAATGTTGCAACAGTGCTGATGGAGCTTGAGCTCTAATCTATGAACACAGCATTATAATTTTACAAGAGTAGCTGTTCTTAATAAACATCAAAGTGCATGTAATTATTATGTGACTTTAGCCCTTTTTTTCCCACGATACTATAGTTAATCTTGACAACAGCTAGCATTAAGTGAAGTGATTTAACTCCCCTGATGATAAAGTTTAAAAATAGCTTTGGTTCAGATTGTTCCACTCCACCATTATCCTCCATCACTTGGCTCAGGGGGGTGACCTTCATTCTCTTGTCTGGAGGCAGGGCTTGGACATGCTAGATGCTGCCTTTTGGAGGCTGTTTTGCCTGAGTTTTGGGAAATGGAGCTGGGACAGGAACTGCATGAAAAATCCCCTTTTCTTGCACAAGAGGACCACCATTTTGAATATAAGTTTAGGTTGTGTTAGTATTTGGAGGTTACCTTTACATTTCTCTGAAGTTCATTGGTCTCAAAAACAAAGCAAAACAAAACCAGAGCAGTTGTAAGATTTTGGAGCAGAGAATGCCTTCCTAAAAAAGCAGATGTGGAGCAATGGAGGTGCTCTGTTGTGGCTGGAACTGGGTAATGTTTTGTCTTGTTGACGGGTAGCTCGCAGCATGGCTGTGAAGCCTACAACCTGCAAGATGCCCTGCTGCTGGGCTTCTGCAAAGGCATTATTCTTTTGTCTAAATAGTCTTGGTGGAGGCTTCAATAATAACTTGGGAGAGTGGGGAGAATTTAACTTAAATCTTCCATGATAGAAAAGTGCTATATACAAGGGTCTACTTTTAGGGGGTTTGAGGGACAGTTGTGTTCCAGGCAAAAGAGGTGGAACAAAAGTTCCCTAAACAGGATCGGGACTCATTATTTGCCTCTGCATATCTCAGCTGCATATTACCTCCTCCTTCGCACTAATGGTGTCATCTGGCAAGACCAAATCTGAAAGAATTCTTTGAGAAATTCCCTTAAAATACAGATGAGTACATTGTGTACAAAGATTTCATTCCATTTGCTGGCACTTGCAGTCTTTCCTTCTGTGCTCTTTCACCCTACCCTTGTCTTCTCAAGCTGGTTTGAACAGGCCATTTTCTGATAAAACCTATTACAGCCTGAGTCCTTGTAACATTCTAAGAAAACAATACAGAGCTGAATCACGAAACTAATGAAAGTAATAGTTATTGTAGTCTATGGACAAATAGAAATACATTGGTAACAACGTTTTTCTAGTTGCATTTACTGAAATCTTTAGTTTATTTTCAGTCTTAATGGGCAGATGCATTTGCTCGTTTTGCAAACAAAAGAATATTCAAAACCCCTAACTAGAAACAAATGATCACACACTACACCTGTACTTCTTGAACTAAGAACAGAACAAAATCAAATGTTTTTGTCAGGCATGCTTTATAATTGTGCATTCCTGCACATAGAGGCCCAAGCAGGATCCTTCTCAAATGACACAGATGATTATTATTTTGTTCCCAAGGGAAAGTGGTAATCCAGAATCAGTATTATCCACTGGTAATGAGGTGCTCACAGATGGAAAGAGGAGGGGTAAGACAGATATGAGTGACTACCCTGTGGCAAATATTGCTTTAAAAATGTTTTCATAACACTTCAAAGAGTCTGAGTGAGGGGATCATGTGGTAATACTGTCTAACTCTTGCTTTAAACAACAGGGACTTTCACCCCCAATCCTGGATAACCCTGTTAATATTGCTAGTAGTTTCTTTGCTTGTTGCCAAGTACATGATTAAGACACTGATGCAACAAATCAGAGGTGATCGCTTCACCAGAAAGCATCCTATGATAATGAAAGGCTTCTGAGAGGGAGCTCTCTGCATCTGTGCAGATCTGTTTTCTGCTTCTTTTTTACCACAGTCTCAACCACCATTATTAATATCTGCAAAGAGCTCGAAATGAGAACTGTGACAGTGGCTAAGCATTTTAACAGATGATGGTTAGATGAAAGGACGGGTGAACGCTGCCAGTGACATGTATTTGCTTTTTGTTCTCAGATGTTATGTGGTGACATTACCTTTTTATTATGGCCGAGAGAATGGGTGCAGCAGAGCCCCAGACCTTACTGTCTCTTTGAGAAGTCTTCCTTGGAGGTTTTGCCTATCTGAAGACTGAAAGGGTTTACTGATTTGCACAATTGTAGGAGCAGTCCTGGTTTCACTAGAGATCTAATATGGAAAATATTTCTGAACTGTTCGCTTTGCTTGCAACAAAGGGAGAAATACAATGCAACTTCTTGTAGAGAGATGTAGTAAAGCGCCATTAACCACTTTGTTAATGTGAAACCTTTAACATGCAGAAAAGAATTGTCTCTCTGCACCCAGGTGATACATTAAGTGCTGATAAGCTGTTGCTTCACAACTATGGGGCAGGTTTCTCAATTAGACTTGTATAGGAAAGGCTTTTTTTCCTTTTCTTTTTTTTTTCCACTTTTTGTGTGTGTGTGTGTGTGTGTGTGTGTGGATGGTCACAATTTCAGTGACATAGTTAGTTCTTATTCTGTGCATGCATATTAGTGATAATTTTCCTTTTTAACTGGGCAGCCAAAATGAATGCAGAAAAGGGAGAGCTGCATGGACAAAACCTAGAGAAGGAAATGTGTTTATAAACCCACTAATTCCAGCACATGAAAATTACCTGATCAAAGCCTAAAATCTGTCTCCTACACTGATAGCATGTGAGGAGTAAGTGGTTTTGTGAATGAACTACTGCACTAGTAAAGCATTCAAATCTCTCTGCTACTGTTGTAGTGCAGTATGGCCACAACCATTAATCCCCTCTTGGAAGCAGTGATCAGCAGCAGGGAAAAGTGGTATTTTCCAGGGGGAAGGCTCTCTTGATGGGTGAAGTAAAAGGTAAGATGCCTAGTAAGAGTCTGTGCCCAGCTGCTGGGGGAAAAGCACCATTGTGATGGGAGCAGGGCCAAGGAGGGTGTACATCAAAGGTCAGATGATCCTTCCTTTGAACCCTCTCCTGGACCAGTGTGTGCATTGTTAAACACTTAAAGAAATACAGAGATCAGTTGGAGATCACAGTTTCCTCTGCCATGGAAATGATCAGAGGTATGCTTAAAATATGAGGAAGAACAGAGAAAGCAAAGCTATTCACTTTTCTCTGAGGAGTGAAGGAAAACGTGTTTATTATCTTCAACAAGTTAAAAATTACAGCAGAACAAAAGGCAATGTGGTATTGTTAGACATCCACTGTTGCTAGGACAAGAACTAATGGGTTTACATTTTAAAAAGATGTTTAAGCAGGAACCTTCAGTGGAAAAATATGTTGAGAAATATCTTCTCAGGAAAGGTTAGTGAAATGTGGAAAGTGATTGCCTGAAGATGGGGAAGCTTTTAAAAACGAGTTTGAGAAATATCTGTCATAAATGATGTGTAGTCAGTCCTTATAGCACAAAGATACACTACCTGAGTTCTCAGGCCTCCTCTGAACCTTTTTTTTTTGAGATGTAAATACTGGGTATTTTTTAGCCTTTTGTATAAATCCATCAAATTGATTTTTTTCTCTTCACCTATCTTTGTTTAAAAATCAGCCTTGTTCTTAGTACTGTGATTTTTTCCTTCATGACATTTGATTTCTTGTTTATAAAATGATAATCCATTTTCATAAAGTGCTCTATCAAACAAAACTATCTCTACTGTTTGACGATATAAAATTGGTTCTTATTGTGAAGAAAACGCAGATTCTGTGTTATCCATCCACCTATGTTAAAGAATTACTTAAGCTACAGTAAACTGGCCAGAGACATTAAGATTACAAATGGACCCCTCCTGGATTTATTTGGGGTGCTTGTGGGAGCAGAGTGAGGCCATTTCACTGTACAGGTATCTGGAGGATGGCATGTTCTCAAAGCGAGTGGAAGCTTCCCTTCACCAGCAGCAACTGCTTAAGAGACTGATGGCATTACAGGTGTAATAAATGAAGTCAGCTTTGCAGTTTATTTGTGGGATGATAATGAATTATGATATCTATCATATTATCCAGATGACTTAGCATAATCATGTCTCACATCACTGTTTATTGCCCATTACCTTTCAGTGTGCCAATGCTTGATGCACTTTGCATTGGTAGTAGGATAAAGTTGCACTTTGATTTTGTAGTTGGATAATCAGATCACACATTTCACTTAGTTTTAATGGAAACATTTAGTTGTTCCTCTCTTCTTTCCCCTAATTCAGCAAGTAGCCACCATCCCAAAGCTTTGTCCTTAGACATGATGAATGGCTGTTTTCTAAGCTTGTCTCTGTCACAGATTTCACTTGCAGCTCTCAACGAATTGTGTCTTCCTTCTGCTCAAATAGATGTTAATCACCTATATTTCAGCTTTGCCAGATAACGTTTGCATGTTATATTTTGCATACAGCCTCATACAGCAACTGTAATTAAAACCTGGCAGAAGCCAATGGAAGGGCTAAATGATCCAGGGGTGCTGCTGATAGTAAAGCCAAAATAGACTTCTCAGAAAAGTAACCTGAGTCCTTCAGTGCACTCTAAAACCAGGGTGACCTCCTTTCTGAAGACTAGTTTTTACCTCTTCACATTCGTGGGGCATTTCATCACTTGCCTCAGAGACCTCTGCTGAAACAGTATCTTCAGCACTCTTTTTTTTTACCTTTTTCTTTCCATTTTTTTAGATATTCTTGGACCATGTTTCTTTGTACTGTCTGCTACATGGAAGACCAGCACTGTCTGAGGACAGAGACAGCACTCTTGCTTAAATAATGATCTAATGTTACTCATCAATGAAGAATTTTCAAGCATATGAAAGGGGAATGCCCAGATAAAGTGATATCCACTCCAGCTATTATTTGCTCTATCAGACACGTTTGCTCCATTTATTTATTCAGAAGTTCCTCTTTGATCCAGTGTAAAGATTTCACACAACTTGATGGTACTTGAAGGGGGAATCTATTTCTCTATATTTAGTGTGCCAGAGAGTTCAGGTTCTTTAAAAATGCCATAAAATGTCCCACGGGGCATCAGCGTGCGTGCTTGAAGAAATCTCCCTTTTGTAATACTCTCTGTGAGATTCTCAGAAACTGAGAGTCCTCGCCAAAATAACTCCAGAGGGACTGAGACAGGCCAAAACTAACATGATTAAAAAAATTATCTCTATAAGCTTACATTAAAATTTTCTAGAAGGAATTTCTTCAGCGAGCATGTTGATGGAATTTTTAAAACTAAAATTAAATGAGGGTCAGTCCCTCAATCATTTGCCCACAGCATTTGCCACAATCTGAAGTTGCCAAGAGAGAGTGGGATAGTAGTGTATAATACGGTGAAGAGCAGCTGGGTCCTCTTTCCTCTCATGAGCAGATTGTGCCAGATTGCTGCACTCCTGGTCTGCATGTTTGGGATACAGAGTGAGTTAGACTAGAAGAAATTGCATGGAAGCAGTCTGCATAGTTTTGAACACATCTTTAAATTTGAAAAAATATTCTCACATAACTTCTGGTCACTTGCTGAGATGAAATCTAACCTCTTCATGACTCCCTGAGCTGATTTCCCAAGTGCCTGTCGGGCATTTTAGATCTTGGCAAGAAGTGCTCATCTGGTGTTGCCTCCAGTGATATTTGGGAATTGAACTGCCCTCCCTGTTACATTTTATTTCTTTAGGAGGCTTTTGAGAAGCATCAGTAAACCCTTACAGATAGCAAAACTTTGCACAGGTGGTTTTTATCCCACAGTTGCTTTGCTCACAGTTTAAGCACAGGACTTTGCAGGCAGAGAGCAAAGCAGACTTGCTAAAGCATCTCCTGTCTGAAGGTCAAAATACCTTTGGGACTCCCTGAAGTCTGTCTGAGCTGGATAAGCTATGCTTTTTTCTTCACTGAGACCCTGATTTGGGAGGATATTGAAAATCTCTGACAGGAGTAAAAAGGAGTTGCTGCTCTTTTCATAACTTCCTTTTTTCTCTGTTATTTCCTTGGTTTAAACCTAAGATCTTTTTCTGTCAGTTCACATTTTAATTTTTGTTACACATTCTCCATATATGCCTTATAAAACATCACCAACACTGATGTTCTTAGAGTTTTGTTAATCAGCCAGAAAACAAAAAGCTGGGTTTTTTTTTCTATCCTCTCACCACCTAAAAGCAAAACAAAACTCTATAGCTGCTTTAAAGACCTTTATTCTATTGCCTACAATATTTTTACTACTGTGAGAAAATAAAAAAAATCCTGAACTGAGTTTTCTAGTAGACTTCCCAATGATTTTATGATGATAGAGTTGGGACTGAAGTGACACTGCTCTGCTGTGGATAAACCGTCATCCACTCACAAAGAGAAAAGAGGTCCAGAGCTGGGTAGAGTACCCAAGAAGCTTTCTGTCTGCATCTCGTAGCAAGCAGGTGAAAAAAATGACCTGCAAATAACACCTAGTACTGTTATTGTGTGACAGACTAGGCTAAAAATGGCTAAAAAAAAAGAGCAGTCTTTCAAACCTAGAAATAATAAAATGCAGTTGTCTGTCCTAGGAAAGAAAAGGCGGAAGATAGTACCTCACAGCAGCTCCTATGGGGGAGCAGGGAGGGGGGAGCTATTTGGCCCAAATACAGTCTGGTATATTTGGGCAAGAGAGACTGGGAAGAGAAAGGAGGAAGGAACTTTGATGCAATAGGAAACTTCTGAATTTATCAAGGCAGGCCCTTTGCACAGCCCTGGTGCTGAGGCCTCATATATAGTCTATGCTATTCTTAGAGCACCCAGCAGAACAATGGTTCCATTCGAAGAAGCTCTTTTATAGCTTGCCAATATAAAGAAGGCTGTGCGAAATGATATGATCATGTAATTGAACACTGTAAATAGATACGCTGACCCAAACGATAGCTTTAAATTAGATCGCTTTCCTGCCACATCTAAATTTGTAGACTTAACAGAATGAGAAAGACTTGATTATTTTTTCTGGATTTATAAATGTTCATCTTACTTATATGTGATTTACGAAATCAAGTGATTTGATGGGACAATGATGGGAACCTTTTTTCTGTTCATTGAAGTAGAAGCTAGAATAATCCCTTTCCTGGTTTGACTTTAATGTACAGTTATGAAATTAAGGTCTGTGTATCCTGCAAAATTCAAACCTCAAACGTAAAGAATACCTTTCACTTTTTATAATGCTGTCACAGCTTCCCCTATTAATTAGGATTAATTTGGATTATTAAAATTGGTTCTGTGCAATGCAATAGAACTGGTGGTACAGGCTTGAGTCAGACAGATACAGCCTGCAATTGCATTTTGAATGGCCACTGCCAAGACAGGAAGCTAATGTGACAACCATCACTGGCTGACATGAGCCACGAAGTTTTCTGGCTTTCATGGGCTCATGGCAGATGCTTGATTCCCTGTATGCTATGGGAAATGAACAGTACTGCACTGTGGAGGTGCTTTTTTTCTAGTTCCCTTCCTAATAGATCCAGATGTGGCCCAGTGCAACAGCTTCTTGTAGGTATTCGCAATTGCCTCAGAGGAGACATCTCATTCAGCTCCTTTTCACTTTCATTCAGAGCAGTGCAACAAGGGCCTGAATCTGCACTGATCACACCCTGGTTGGTGGCTGTGTAGTCACAGCAAGGCACTTGACATGATGGGAAGGCTTTGCTCTCAGCAACAGATGGCGTACAGCAGGGTGCGGCCCATGCAGAGAGGATGCTGATGGGGGCAGATGTGGCAGGGCCAGAGGTGGTGCCTGGAGCAGCAGGTTCTGCTGTGAGGAGTATTGTGAAACCTCCTGGTAGTCAAAAAATTGGGACAAGACTTGTAGTCACGATGAGGCAAACCTGGTGTTTTGGTCTGCAGGGTGACAGCAGAGCAGAGAGTGATAGAGCTGGGAAACATCTCAGAATTCTGCCATGTGCCCCAAAAATAAGATCCCAAAAGGTAAAACAAAGTCAGAGCATGGCAGAAGTAGCAAATGGTCTGCAAAGCAGGGAGGCATTTTCTTTGATTAGCTGATGCTGGATCACTGTGTGAGCAAGTAGGAGTGGAGCAGGGTGCTTGATCTTGGGCAAAAGGGTATCTTCACCTGGGAATCCCAGACACCATGTTCCCCTTTGAGATGTACAAAGTTTTGAATCATCCAGATGTCCAGCCTGACTTGTGGCACATAGTTAACCCACCAGGATCCTCTCTGGAGTGGTTTTGATCCAGCCTCATGAACTCACACCAGAAAAATGTGCTGTGTCATGGGACCATGATACTTACAGCATTTAGATATTGCATGTCTCAAAAAGAAATCAAGAATGTTGAAGTAATAAGCTTCTAAAGCACGACCATACTGAATTTTAATTGAACAGCACTTGGGAAATTAGCAGGTCTGACCTATAGCCATTTCATCTGGGCTGCTTTTTTCATGTAGTGCTGCCATACCCTTGCTTAGTATCTGGATCTTCTGCTGAATTTGGTTTTGTTTCCATGCTGTAGCCTTAAGCTGTGGATCAAGGGGCAGGTTGATACTACACCAAGCTGCATGGTGAAGGTATTGCTTTGGAAGAGGGGAGCCCCTGTGTTTGCTAAGGACCGATAAATAACTCCTTCCCGAGGTATTCACTCTGGGAGGCTTTTGGAGGGAGACCAATTTTTCCTATGTTCGGTTTTGCTGTGGTGTTGGAATTCGTGATAAATGTGGTGGTGGTTTCTCTACTTTCACTAGTGATTTAAACCACACATTTTTAACATCACAGCTAGAAATAGAAAATGTGAGTGTTGAGGGCTGAGCTGGGAATAGGATCCCGAAGTTGGAGCTGCCTGACTTCAGTGTGTCTGGAGTCTCAGCTGGAAAGCTGCTTTGCGTTTGTTTGATTTGCATTGATATATTGTTACATCATATATGTGATACAATAGATTAAAAAAAAAGCCATGTGGCTCTTGTCAAGAAAAAATGAACTATGCACTTCTAGTAATTATTATCATATGATTCTTGCACTGTTTCTACATATATAGTGAAGTCACTTACATCCCACTGAAATGCTGGGGGTTTTTTTTATCAGAGAGAACAGTTGAAACAACATGTATATTGCTACAACAATTTCAGTTCCTTACATCTGTTATGTAGCCACATCCTATGTGTGCAGAGGATCCTTAGTCAAGAAAGTGAGCTTCAGATGTACTTGCTTATTATAAGTTAAACAAATTCTTAAACAGATAGATCGAGCAAATAATTTTCTTTTTAAATGATTTAAAAACTGATGGTGATCAAAGACAGGAACAGTCTTCCATGTGCAAAAATTTGACATAGCAAGTTGAACTAGTTGCCTTTTCACACTCAGATCTTATGTACCAAATCCTTTCTAAGTGAATTCATGTAGCGCTAGAGTGTGAATCGTCATATTAAATCTTGTCAGTGCCATTTTAAATGCTGTACAGTTTGAACTAACCTGCTTTAATGCTCTGCTCCTTTAACTCGTCCTGTTATTGTCTGCTGCAGTTGTTGACTCAGTAGATTTTCTGATGTGGTCTGGGAATGAGTTCTTTTGGACTTTCACATTATCATATTACAATATACACCACAGATTATTTATACTGGGGGTTAATTGCATCATCTGAATGGAATTCTTTTTCCATTGTATCTACAAGTTTGCATTTTAAAATAGCATTTTCTCTTATGGAAATTCAGAATAAAATTACACTGATTCTTGAGGAAATGAGCTCTAAATAATGATCCTATGGTTCCGTGTTTGGCTTTAAACAAACACATTGGATTGTAATAAGTAACTAGGAAGTATTATTAGAGGATGAAATATATCACTTCTGAACTGTAAGGGAATATGGAGTCTGCCCAGCTAAACGTAGCAGATAAATAAATTAATTAAATAGTATGGAGCCTTCTCAAAGGGACAGAGTTGCTAAGTCTAACTTTTCTGTGCTTAGTATAATCTTAACTCTTCTCCCAGGCATTTCCATTTAATTTTAAAATGAAATCTTGAAAAAGTTCCCAGGACCAGTAACAAGAAATATGCAATCTCAGTCATGAGAAAAACAAGTGGGAGACAGAACTTCATTGTGTGTATGCTTATTTTTTTGACTGGCTGTCAACACATAAATGTGAAAATAAATTGGAGGCATAAACTCACAACCCCATTTTTTGTCATGGCTTATTGGTAACTTTAAAACCTTGAAGTTCATTTTGGGTCAAGCAAACATTTCGCTTTTCCCATCAAACAAAGCACCTCATTGACTTGCACAAGACACCACAGAAAGGAAGGGCAGATCCACAAGCTGGAGGAGGCAGGGCCTCCCCTGCCACTGCAGTGCCTTTGCCCGATGGCCCTCGAGTTACAATGGGATGTGGATTCCCTGCACCAGCTGCCACATTCTGCTGGACTGCTTTGGCTGAGGGTCACCCAGCTCTGGGAGAAGGCTCTGCCTGAAGCACAGGCGCTTTGGACACCCAGACTCCGCACTTCCTTTCCTCCCTTTGAAAGCAATATGCAGTGAACACCCTTTAGCTACCAAAAATAAGAGAACTCTCTTCTTCCTCTTCATCCCAAATGACAAACAACGAGGGAGCTTTATTTTTTCCTCCCATCTCATAAGTCAAACAAACCCTTCCCTCAGATGGCTGCACAGGGGGAGCCTCAGCAGCCCTGTCTGCTCTGCACAAAAGCCTCTGAAGCGGCGCCAGGCTGGGATGCAGCAGGAAGAGCTGGGCCAGCCACCCGTGCGATGGTGCAGGGCTGCGTGGCCGCCTCTTGGTCTCATGTTGGCCACTTGGTGCTGCTTCTGTGAGGGGAAAAATGGTTGCAAGTCTGATGGGTTGAGTCTGCCCTTGGCACAGACACCTCCCCAGAATGCAGCCATGCCCTCTGTAGCAGGCAGGCTATGCACAGATGCTTGTGAATGCCCACATTTGGGGCACATTTTTGCTTGACAATAGTGGCCTAGAGGTCTTGTGGAAGAAAGATTTTGTTTCCCATTGCTGTTTTGTATTTCCTCATGATGATCTGGGCTGAACTGGAAATGAGTTAAATGGATCTGTTTGATAGGCCTTGGGAAGCTTTGCTGATTGGCCCCCTGTTGTGCTGTTGAAAACTGGGGTGAGCAGGAGGAAGGATTTGTCAAGATAAAAAAATTCCAAGTCCCCAGGCTCTTATGTGCGTGTCTGTGCACACAGAACAAAAGGAAAGACGGAATTACAAAGCTGTTAATTTGTTAATAATGAACGGACAGTTGCCAAGGTCCAGTCTTTATGTGCTGTGGTTAGTTGCAAAGCAGAAAGGACCAAAAGCAGGGGCTTGGTGAGTCCTTTCCCCCTCCGTGTTCTCTGGAGATATCAGAGCTTGGCAATTCTATCCCCATACTATGCATTATATCAAGCTATCATTAAAAAAAAGGAAATCACCCCAAATCTACTAGCATGCAAAAGTGGATTCGGTACAGGTAACCAGAAGTATAATGGTGCAAGATGAAGGGAGAAACTGAAAACTAAAGTGTGCTTTCAGAAAGTTGATGAGTGAGAGGACTCTGGTTTAATCCAAAAATTTTGCCTTCATCTCAATAAACTGACTGACCTCGTGTCAGTCTCTCTAGAGATACTTTCTACCATTCAAACAGCAAAGAATGCAACATTTCGGGGAACCCAGCATGCTTTCTTTTTCTTATGCATGAGACTTTTTTGACTCCTTATATAGGAGAACATCAGAAAACATCCTCCTGGGCTGGGATTAATGGGGGCTATGCAAGTAAGTGCTCAACATACGCTACTGCAGCAAAAGCTATCTTTTGGGTCTGTTTTTTATTTTCAATCTGGGAATGAGTGGGAAGTTCCTGGAGAGTTACCAAACCATTACAGGTGGTTGAAAATATTTAACTCTTCTCTTTTAATAACAGAAAAACATTTGCACTTTAAAAAAATTCGTTCCAAATCTAGCTGACTCCCTAGAACCATTTAACAAGTTACTGATGAGATTGATCTGGGATGTGGGATATACTCCCAGGAAGAAATTCCCTGCAGTATTTTCTGTGGCCCTGTGTGCATCAGGCAAGATTGAGGGGAAGCTTTCTAGCTACCTTGCCCTTAAGGGGTCTTTTTTCTGATAAGTTCTGAGAACCTAAAGCCTGCTTTAAGTTAGAGAGGGTGCCATGTCTCTTGGAGGGCGGCAGTGCTTTGGTGAGAGGTTTCTCTCCCGACACCATACCTGTCCACCCTGTGTTTCATGGCAATCCAGCTCCCAGCCATGGGTTAGTTCTGAGAGCCTGCGTGGGTGTGCAGGGAATGCACATTTGTGGTTTAGTCAGTGCAATGCTGATGGTTAACAAGGTAAGCCTCCTCCAAGGTTGCTAATAAAGGATGTCCTCCCCCCTCCCTCTCTTTGTCTGATGCTGTCAAGACCTGTCTGGGCTATTCAACTGCTCCTCTATCGGTGAGGTGCTTCAGCTTCTTGGTTCAGACTCCTGTAAGTTCTTCAGGCCCAGAACTTGGGCCTAATATGTTTTCCTGGACATAAATCAAAGCAGAGTTAAAAATAATAATAAAAAAAGCATAAAAAGCTGTTTGTGTTTTAGAGATACCATATCATTCAGACTTCAAACTACAAATTCTGTTTAAAGTCTTTTTCCCTCCCCTGTGGTTTAGATTCGTTAGTTGCTAGACTTCCTTAGTATGAGCAACAGTTTTAGTATAGATTAAGAAGGAAAACAGGATCTTGGTTTGCATTATAAATAAGTCTAGATTGTGCATTGACTGCCAGTATATTTTTCTTATTCCATATCTATGTCAGCTTGGGATGAACACTTCATCATTGTCAAGCCACCTGTGTGACTGCAAAGTGTCAGCTGAATCTGTCAGTGTTGCAAAGAGGAAATGAAGAGACTTTGATCCTCCAAATAGTGTCCCTTATCACCTAAAGATGTTGATTCAGATTAGTATTTGCCATAACTTTCAAAATGAAAAATTTGTAAGCTTTTTATCTGCTGCAGTATTGCTCTATCAAGGCTATCGTGAGATTGTGTGAAAATGATCTGCAGTGATTTTACATTGTGTGCTTGTGTACTGCAAGGGTTTGTGCTCCCCTGGCTCTGCCTTGAATTCCAGCTTGAGTTCCAGCTCAGCCTGTGCTTTCTTGTCTTGGTTCACCTCTGCCATTTCAGTGGCCACTGACACGTGAAGTACTGCACTGTTGGCAGTACTGGCTGCCCCTGGGCTCCTAAGGGAAGTATTGTAGAGAATAGTTCCCCAGTGTAAGCAGGAGTAAACATGATTTTTTGGGTTTTTTTCTCCCCTTCTGGAGATGTCTGGGTATCCTCATCTTCTGAGCTACTGACTCAGTCACCTTAGGGATCCCTATATGTCTCACGGTCTGTGTAGTGTAGTGATATTTTTCCCCAAAGGCTGTGGTTCTGTTCCCTAAACCCACCTGCAATTTTCTCGGTCTCTCTATGATGGCATGTGTTTATGTGGCCAGCTATATTTGCAACCCTTCTTTTTGCTGAATTAGTAACCAACAGAAAACTGATCATGAGACTGCACTGGGAGGGGGGCCTTTCTTCTGGCTATATGCTCCCACTGGACATCCTCGAGGAACTCAATGCTCAGAAAACTAGCAGAACCACCACAAAACCTAAGTGATTTCAATTTTCTTGGGGTCTAGCTTTCCCATATTTGCAATCTGTATGAATAATTGAGCCAGTATAAGAGGCAGGGCACAGACTTGAACTTTTGGCATATGCTGAGCTGTACTTGGCTCAACCCTGACGAGAAGCAGAAGTCCCATTTGCTAGTAGGCTCTGGCTGCCATTTAATATCTGCTGGTATGTTAGGGATCTGACTCATGTTCGCTTGACAAGCAGCTAAAATGGGTTAAAGTATGTTTCTCCCTCAGGCACACATCAGCTCTTTTGCAGCTGGGGTCAGGACACCATGTTTTTGGCTGGCACGCTGCAGCACACAATATGCTCTGCTCCTGGACAACAATCTGTGGCAGTGGGGAGGAGTGAAGGCCTAGAGGGGAAACACCTCCTGATGTCGTGGCCAGATTTGCAAGAGCTTATCTCCCAAAACCCACACTCCCAAGTCAGGGACTTGGCATCTCACCAAGTGGGGCGCTGATATGGGGCGAGTGGCCCAGGCTGTAAGCACCAGGCCTGCTGCCTCATGGCAGCTCCAACAACACTACAAGGACCCTGACCTGGCTTTGAGGAGGGCTGGGTAACTTCTGTATTTCATCAGGAATAATACTTTTGCCCAGCAGTGTAATGTGAATGGATTGTCAGCAGTGCACTGGGTCCCTTTCAGGCTCACAATGCAAGAGTGGTCTTTTTGCTTTGGTTGTCTCTTCTATCTTCCTATCTCCTCCCCAGCAGCCACTTCTCCAAGGAGTAATAACTCAGATCCTTTCGTTCCTTATCCTAGCCAAGTGCTTTGATCAATCTAGTATCTCTCTAAACATTTTCCAACATGTTTCTAGTGTTTCCACCTTGAATGAGCCTCACACAAAAATGTAAATCCTTTTTTGCTTTCAGCAGATTATTTCTTGTTCTTCAGCTCTTCTGTGGTTTTCCTTTCTTTCTTTACTTTTTTTCCTTTTAAGAATACTTGCAGCATTTTACATAAAATCTAGACTGATGTGCTGTAGGAATTTATTGAGTATTTCTGCTTATTTCTGGCACAGGACCCAGCCAAATCCCCACTGAATTTTCTGTTGGGTTTAGAGCAACAACCTCTGTTTGAAAACTTATAATGCTCCTTACTCTGGATAACTGCTGAATCTTTATTTTTCTCATTTTAAGATACACACCCTCCCTCACTGCTTCTCTTGTCACTTGTAAATGACACAGTGTGAAAACATTTTGCCTACTTGAGCTCTTGAGCAGCACTGTGAGCCATGAGCCTGGAAAGAAAATTGATGGTGCTGTGACTGCTGCTCAGTATCTGCTACTGCCTGTGTCCACTTGTGACTTGGACTCCAGTGGCCACCATGCTGGTTGTTATTAATGCTCCGGTCTGTTCTCAGACCTGGTTCTGTTGCAAAACACATACAAGGAGAAATATGCAAGGGACATTGAGCTTTGTTAAAATAGACCTGCTGTTTTACTGCTAGGTTTCTTTTTCTTCTCTACTGTTTCCCTCTCCTTCATCCTCTTAGTGTGGCATGAGTGTGCGTTCATATAGTAGTTCATTGCAAAATATACCAGATTTAAAAGCAAAACAGAACAAAACTCCCTGAATTGAAATTGCCTCTTTAAAGCTCCAGCGTTAAGTTTGGCCATGATCCATCCTGGAGACTTTCCTTGACAGAGACTGTGATGAAGACATCTCAGTTTGGAATTGCTCTTTCGGACACAGATTCCCGCAAGAATAACAGGAACATGATAAGCCAAGTTATGCTAGGCAGCAAAATCCACTGCAGTCCAGTGAAGACAATCTGTCCATTCACCTCTTATGGACTTTTCTAGGGCTGCTTGCATGTAAGGGAAGGGGAAGGAAAGGGGACAAGAGGACAGAAATGTTGTTGGGGTTTTAAATTGTGCTGTTTCTGAGGGATTCAATTGTATGTGAAATAGTTGAAGCTTCCACTATGGAAAATGATTATCTTTCACATGCTCTTTATGCTGTGCTTCATTAAAAACTTGTTTCATTGTTGGACTGTGTTGAACTCTTACTGGAAAAATTCCTGCTCTTCTTTTTCTGGCCTGATCCATCTGACTTTATAGCTAAAAGAAATCTGTTAGATTTAGTAGGTAAGTGGTGAGGTTAGAACAAGCAATGCAAAACCAAGTGCGTATTCTGAGTGATGCTGAATGATAGGAAAGAGGTCTGAAGACTGAGGTCCCTTGTTGGAGCAATGGTATAAATGAGCATATGAATGTAGCCCATTCATTCCTAATTTGGACAATGAAGAGTCTACCCACTTCTTACTGTCTGGCTTGGAATGACAAACAGGTGAGCCTGCCCTGCTTCATTTTCCATCAGGACATTGCTGGTTTGCAGGGCCACCTGAAAATCAATGTGTATTTGTGTAGCTCCTCACAGCAAGTGCTATGTAGAGACATATACACTCTGCTGCTATTTAAAGCATCAATACCAAGTTAGTGCCTGAAATACTACCTCTGACCTGGTTGGCAAAAGTGATTCCATTTACTATGGACAGATTAACATCTTCTTGCTCTGCATTGACTTAGTATCAAGGTCTCTGAGGTGAGAGTTAAGTCAGGGCAAGGTCTTACCCCAAATATTTTGATCCTACTCAATTTAAATGAATTTATCATTATGTTTTGCTATTGAGAATGAAGGAGGTTCACGTGTTTGTGTAATCTCTGTTTGATTTTTAAAATTATTATTATTTTTCCCTCGTCTGCTGGGAGTGAAGTATTTATTTCTGTTGCTTAGAAAGCCCAGCCAAAGCTCATCCATATTTCTGATGCTGGATACAGTCCATGAGCAAATCATGATTTAGTTCTGCATGACATAGAGGGTTTTTCTTTATTTAAAGAATATAGTTTATAGAGCTGCATATGCTAGTGCTTTAAAAGCCCTTCCACTGAGCTCTTTCTTCATAGTACTCAAATGAGAACACAGTGTTTTCTGTACTGTTTGGAATAGCCTGGGAAACAATGCCTCCCAGTGTGAACAGATCTCCTTCAGTGCACTGGCAAACTCATCTCAGAGGAATGTGGTTATCGACTAACCCATGATTTCTGATAGCAATAGCAAAAAAGAGTGGAAAACTACTCAGCTTCTTGCAGTCCAATAGCACAGCAGTTTACCGATGTGCATGAGAAAGTCGCTTCTATTTAAAATGGTCATAAATCCTATTGGCCCAAACACAGCATCCTGGCTGCCCAGGGGTGGGGAAACAGCTGTGGACCTAGGCCTCTGGTGGTGTAAGCTGGTGTGGCTCTGCTGGTTCCAGCAAAGCAGTTTCATCTACACAAGTTAAATATTTCATCTTAATATACGTTGCAATAGTACTACTTGCAAAAAGAATATTTTCAATTAATGCTTGTGCTTGTGGGAAAACATTCAGATGGAAAATGTAATCATCCATTGTTAACATGAGTGTCTGGATTCAATGACTGAAAGTTGGCATTGATTCATGAAATATAAAATAATGAACACATAGAACAAATACACTTGCATAGAGACTGGCTTTTTTTCCCCTGGGGAGAGACTGGAGAGAGAACAGGTTTTGAGCAATTTGTCCAGTGAGTGGAAGGGAGCTGAGGGACTTGAGTTCTTGGAATGCCGTAAAGGTCAGTGACATTTGTCTTTGCCTCAAATTGGGTGCTGCCCAGATTTTGGGAGGGAGCTCTTCTACTTCCACCCCATGTTCTGGCAAATGGCGTGCCAGCAAATGTCTGATCATGGATGAGGCACGGGTGGGCAGAGGGGAGCTCACTCTTGTGTCCAGGTCCCTGCTTCACTGTGGTGGGCCAAGGCTTCCTTCCTCCATCAGCTGCTGTGGGCTGAGCTCCCCAGGGTTTGCCAGGCTTCTGGGACTAGGTGCAAGTGGGAGTGCAGAAGAACCTGCTGCTGCAGTGCTGGTAGAGCAGAGTCTGGTTGTGCTTTCACTATTCCTACTGTATTTCAGTGGTGCTTTGTAAGGAATACCTGAAGGAGACAAAATCCTTGCAAATCTGTAGGAAAGCACTTCCAGATGTGGCCTCTTCTAGAATGGTTGGCCAGGCTAGGGCAGCTGTCTGCATTGCACAGTTTGAACTAGAGAAATTAGATTATAACAATCACCAACAAGGAACAGCGAGATGTCCCTAAAGCCAAGGAGAGAAAAGGAGAGGATGTGTCTGCATTCCCTGCACCAGTGGATTCCTCTTCAATCATGTGCTGAAGAGATGAGCTACTCTTTCTGAGGCTGATACTCAAGATTGCAAGAGCAACCAGAATTCCCCAAGAGCCTCAAATCTTCCCTGTGGACCTGTGTGTCTGTACAGGAAGAGTCATCTGCAGCACTGCCTTGGTGATTTCGCTTACCACTCTTGTTTTTTATACAAATCATTTTCTTAAGAAATGTTTACCTAGCAGGAAAAAGAATAAAAGAAAACTCAGCATCAACACAACAGCTGTGTGGTATATCAGAAAGATTTCCCAGGTCTGGCACTTCCCCAGGCCCCCTCCTTCCTTCTGCTAGCTTCGATGTTAACTCTTTAACCTCATTCAAAGTAGGGGTAGGCAGGAAAAAGTTGAGCTCCCTTGTACCACCAGGAAGATGGATTTCCCAGGTCTCAGGCTGCAGCCTGCATTTCTGAGGTTTTTGTTTTGAAACAAAAGGGTTTGAATTCCTTTTTCAGTGCAACATATAGAGGAAATGTAGTTACTGCAAGCAGCCACACCATGGCACTAACAGTGTAGAGTGGTTCTCAGCCAAAACCTAGAGCTCATGTCAAAACTTGCTACACTAGCACATTCTACTACAGCACAGGAATGTTAATATGGTACAATTAAATATTATGTTGCAAGGAAACTACATATCCCAAACCATTGCAGTATGTATCTATGACAACGGGGGAACTGTTTGTCTCAGCAGTGTGTTTTTATTTATGCCAAACTCCCCTTTTGCCATCGTCCTGCAAAAGTCATTCACAGTCCCAACCAGCGTGTGGCCATGGCTGCCTCTGACATCCAGTGCGTGGTGCAAGGAGGAGCAGGGCCAGCTGACTGTGCAGATTCGGGGAAATCAGACACAGTTACCACCAACTTGCTCTGTAATGGGACAGCCAAGAAAGTGCTTCGCAGAGGGTGTCTATGAGAAATCAAGAGCTGTGCTGCCTCTCGCCTCTCAGTTTGTGTTCCAGCCTGGGGCAAGGGCTTTTGGAGGCTGGGGTTCCTGCCATGACAGGGCCTTTGTGGAAGGATATGAACAGGTGCAGATTCACTGGGGAATTTGCTCTCCCTCTAGGTCTGACTGGTGCAATATATCCTGTTGTGACAGGTGATGTGGTTTCAGACCTTCATAATCCTCCCTCCTCTCCAGCTTGTGCAAGGTTGGGGCTTCCTGGTCTAAGTTCTCCCTTAACAGCTGATTCAAATCTTAATGCCTTGCTCTTCGAGCAAAAGATAATTTGCTCAGTCTCCATTTGTTGAAACCACAGATTAGAAAGCTCAGCTGTGAAGTGACCAGGGCGAAAGACCCACTGCAGCAGGAAGAAGTAATACTTGTTGTGTCCCGTCACCTTGTCCTTTGCTCTTCCCCAGTAGTGCCAGCTTGGGTGCTCTGCCAGCCACGTGCATTTTGAGGAACCCTTGGAGATGCTGGGTGATAACTAGTGCAGGAAGGGTGGTCCCAGGGCCTTCCCAGAGAAGAGTTGCTGGCACAGGGATGTTCACACACAAAGATAAAAGTAGAGGTACATGATTACTGTTTTCAAATAGAATCAGTGTATCAGATATTATTTCATCGACTGATTTGTGTTGAGTGAGGGGAAGGCGTCTTAATTAATGTGTGCCATTGCAGTGTAATATCAATATTTATTTAAAAGTTAGATTACTTTCTTATATCCCAAAGTCTGGAGAAAACCATCACATGGGTAAATGACAGATTTGCAGGACAAAGGCTTATATTAATCACGAGCTGTCTCATTTTGTTAATTCTAAGTTAGAGGAAAAAACTGTGACATGAAAAGTACTTAAGCAAATAATTAATGTTATTTCACTCTGAAGTTTGGTAGACCTTCATTTTCTTTCTATTTTGCAAGTCATGTTCCTCTGCTCTGAAAAACTCCGGTTTTCCTCTTATTCTGTAAGTGAATAATGTAGAGCTGCATGGAGAATCTGCCCCTTTGCCAGAAAAAAGCACCTGGAGCATCACTGCAGTGCACAGTCCAGCTCTGGAACTAATTCACCCAACTTATAACTGGGTTAAATCATGCTCTGGCTCCTGTGCTTGATAGGACCCTTCCAGGGGCTTCTGGATGCCCTGGAGGAAGTTGGGAGCTCATCATGAAGACTGCCACCAACCTGCCTGGGGAAGCAACAAGAGCAGCCAGGCTGGGACTACTCTCCCTCCAAGGCTGCATGACTGGCTGTGACCCTGTCTCCTGAAAATCTGATTCAGTCACATCAGCCTCATGCCGGCAGTGTTTCAAATCTCAGGGTGTGTTTGTTGCCACAGCCTGTGTGATTTTCACAAACTGTTCAAATCACAGCTAGTAATCCATTGTTGGTGGTAGAGGTGGTGGGAAAGAGGGGGAGGAAGGTTGTGTTAAAGAAAATATTCATGTCTTTTTTCTGTCAGCTGAAAATTTTTTTCTGTGGTCAAAACTATGGAATACTTTTTATTTGATTTTTTTGAAGGACAAACTTCTGTTGAAGGAAAAAAAAAAAACAACCATGAAAGTTATAAGACCAGTATCCTTATTTCTGTGAAAAAGGAAAAAAAAAAGTCATTTTGCCAAATTGATGTTTTCAAAAGCCATTACCACACTAATGCTTCAATATGAAGAAGTATGAGCTCTCTGTATCCTTCTACTGCCACCCCAGGGAGAGAGGCCAGGCAAGAACAGGCTCAAGGATCTCTGGAACCAGGATCTTGCTCACAGCTTTCTAAGGCACCATTTCCTTCTGTCTCTTTGCCTGCAGACATCTACCTGGCCAGCTCCTCAGACACTGCCTCTCTGTTTAGATAGAACTGAATCTTTCCTTTTTTTTTTTTTTTAATGGGTTGATTTGAATCAGGTCCTCACTCCTAACAGTCAGTGCATTCAGGATTTTTTTGGATAACACTTTCAACCTCAGCTGTGCTCTTCCAGGAAGGGCCCTGCCATAGCTGTGTCCCTGTGCATGGCTGGGAATGAGTGATCCCCTCCAAGGATCAGAGAGCTGTGCTCCAGCCCAATGAAATTACATTTTTATCTATTGCAAGCTGAGTGGAGGGGAGAACCAGTAGTATGCTCCTTGGCTCTCCCCTAAAATAAACCAGGGAGGCCCAGACACCTCTACAGGTAATTGGGGATTCAATCTCACAATTTGCTAAGGTATCAAGATTTCAGCTGCTCAAGGGTGCATGTCTGTTGTCTACCCCACAGAGTACAGATACACATTTTCTTTTCCACGTAGGCAATTCCTAGGTTCCACTGTAGGATTAGTGTAAATAATCCCATCTGGTAAGTTTTCTAGACAAAAGACTGCCTATGAGCTAATACCATGAGAACAATTCCTCTATCTGTATTCCCCAAAAACCTCTTGAAATTCTAGGCAATGAGAGTGAGACTTTTTAAAGTTAAGTGGGAAAAAAGAACAATTACTCAAGTTGCAGAGATGCAAAAGCAGTAGCGTTTGCACTGCTGGTTCTTCAGTGGTCCTTGTACCCAAGTCTGTTCTGGATGTACCCCACTTCTGACAATAAGCATAATTAGATGTAGCAACCACTTGGGCTCTTTTTTTTTTTTTAATCCCTTGAGGATTCCTTGACTAATATTTATATTAGTTAAGGTTGCAATCTAATCTCATCTTCTGCAAGTCCATGCACATTCTGGTGGGTCAAGCTCTTTTCTGTAAGCAAGGTCTGTTGGGTGACAGATGCTTGGAGAGCTGGTTATAACTCAGTATAACGCAGTATTCTGTGTACTGTCCCTACTTGCATCTTCTGGACATTGGAAACACCAATTAAAACCTGCCATGATGTGACCACATCTTCTTCCATCCTTTTGGCTTCTGTCCAGCTCCTTGCACCCAAAGCTCAAAAGGCGCTAATGCACATCTCTGCGGGCCGGCCGCCTGTATGGCAATAAGGAAATTCCCCAGCTGGTCTGGAAAGGGAGCTCCACTCCAGTGGCACTGCTGGCTAGGTGAAAAGGGAGAAAGGCAGTACTTGGTCAAGGCATCTCAATTCTGCACAATTTCTCTGCCATCAAAATGAGGAAGACTCCTGAAGGCTGATGAACCTCCACCCATTGAGGGCCTTTTTCTCATTGCAGTCACCCCTTATTAAGCAAGAGGGGCAGGAAAGTCTAATATAAGTCTAACAGGCAATTTTGCAAGTTGATTTTTGTACTTCAGATAGATTACAGCAACAGATATGAGTTCCTGTATATTATGTAGCTTATTTCAGCCTCTGATTATGTTATATTGTGTGCACAAGCCCTTTCTTGACACTTGACACGGCAGCTGCCAAAGCTGGTTTCTGGACAGGTCTGTCTTGGGAACAGTGTGTGCTGTGATTTGGATAAAGGGTGCTCAGTCTGGATATGTGTCTCTGCTTGCCCCTTCCACTGCAACTTTGTTGTGGTAACTTTTATGAAACCCAAACCAGCTGCTTCCTAGTTTTACACAAAACACATTAATTGGGACCTCTGGCTTTGTTGTAACAACCAACTCCTACTTGTAGGAATTGTATACCTATGATCCTCATTTCCGCAAACTGCAGAAGTTTGCATTGCCTCAAAGTTTGACACAGGGATTGTTAAGAATCGGTAAGTGAAATCATAGAAAACTTTGTAGTGAGTCCTTCATGGCCCCAATTCTACTAAAAATAACTGCTGACAGATCTGATTTCCACGTCAGAATGAAAAAGACTGGCAGGTAATTCACCTGTGTCAGTCACTGACTATATTGTCTGGTTGCACTTTTAGTCAGCTCCTTGCACAAATGCTCCCCAAAAGTGAAGTTGCCTTCCTGAATTAGTTCCTCTGTAAGGTTATCCGCTTTTAAAACCAAAAGAGTCCCAGCTACAAATAAAGCAGCAGCAGGAGGAGTTAAAATCTTTGCATTCCCTTGATACATTCAACTCAATCGTATTTCTATAAATGTATTTTATATATATATATATGTATTATTCTTAGTACCCTTTTAACAAATCTAAAAATTCTGTACCTCTTTTAAAATGCATTAAGTTTTCAGAATTATTTAAGAGATGCTGGAGGGGGGCATCTATATCTCTTGTTGTGAAGATTTTTGTTTTTAGAAGACCTGTCCCTGTGATTCACAAGCCACTGATTTACATAGTGGCACTAGCCACGTGAGCACTCTTGACTTTGTCATGAGGGTCACAGTCCAAACCCTCCCAGCCTATCCTTGGCCCAGCGCAACCTCCCAAGCCTCTGAAGTCAAGGGCAGAGCTTGTCTCACTGCGAAACAGGAATGAAGTCCTAATCTGTGTAAGCACCTTTTCTAGATAAGTCCTTGGTTCATGGAGGAGTTTGTTGCTCTGATTGTGTCAGCTTAATGAGAGCAGAGTAGCTGCTCCCCAGTGGATTTGGTTGCTGTGGCAGCTGGTCTGGCTTGCTCATATCACTACAGCTCTGTTTATGATGGAGCATTTACACAGGCATGTGTATCCTTTTTGTTATAGAGCCACCTGGCAAAGCTTTGCTGCCTTCACCCTCGGCTCTACAGGCTGGGAGCACGTGTTGGATATTTGGGTCTATCAGAAGCCAGGCGATGAGCATGAGTGGTGCTGTGGGACTGAGGGTAAGACCTGCATTTGAACTGGCAGTGTAGGGATGGAACTGCTGGGTGTACTGTTCAGCAAGCATTCCTGGTTAAAGCAAAAAACCTGGTTGCTTACAGAACACAGACATCTAGGGTGTCAAATACAGCAGGCTCAAGTGCTGCTGCTCAGTGGTTGGGTCACACTGGTTTCAGCAGTTGAGGGGTTGATTTCACTGCTTACTGTTTTAGCTGATCGACCTTCTCAAGAAATGAAATAGGAACTAAGTGGTTTTGTGGTTCAGAAGCTTAATTTTGCTTCCTAGCATGACAACCCTGCTGCTCTTCCCCATGAACGTTGCTTTCTTGGCTTGTACCCTTGCAACAGCAGCCAGAAAAATATAGGCAGCCTCATGCCTCAGTTAACTCAGCTTTATATGACATTAAAGAGCATGCCAAGCCAATGAAAATGGGAACATGAACAGTGGTAGGTGGTAGCCATTCATCTGCTCCTAGAAGTTTTGTCTTGCTTTCATCGCTGTCGATCCCCCTGTACTAGTCTGGTTGCCTCTGTCAGTGGCAGAATAGGCAGGGCCATGCAGACACGGTTATGGGAGAAAGAATGACCTGTTGTAGTGAGAGTTTTGTGTTTGGAGCTTGTCATGCGATGAAATTGTCCATGCTTGGACAGGGAAGGGAGGAACTGCTGCGAGCTGATGGCTGCTTGGAGTTGCTCAGGCTCCCTAGATTAAAGTGCTATTTCACCTCATGTATGCCTAGTTGGTGTTGGTCATGGCATAACCATTTTACAAACACTGGACTTAGACACATCTTTGGGAATTATCTGAAATAAAGAGCAGAAAACATCAATTACTGTGTCTGCCCTGGTTATTATTATGCTCTGGTCTGTTCCCCTTCCAGAATCATGTTTCTGTGGGGTGTGAAGGCTATTGGAGACTGGTAAATCTGAGCATTTCATGGAGCTGCTGAGTGACAGCAGAGAATGTGAGGGGTTGCTGCTGTGCCACTGGTGGAGGGGCAAGCAGCCAGGGAGCTGGAAAAGGTGCTGCTCCCAGGGATGGCTGGCTGTGAGCCAGTTGCCTGCTGGGGCTGCTTTAGTGTGGTATTGCGCAGGGGCATGTATATTCTACTGCATGGAAAGGCTCATAAGCCCAAGCAGAGCATCATGGAAATGCAGTTCTCACCTTTCTGCACTTGGAGTCTATAATCCTAGATAATAACCACAGCCACAAAGATAACTAAATCCTACCTGAAAGTGCATTTATTGAAAACTGCCACCATATCCGTTGGCCTAGAGGTGCTTTAGTTTTTACTAGCAATTTCCTAGAGGTGCTCTCAGTTTGGTGGCAGCACAGCACATGCCAGCAATGCCATGCTGGCTAAGTGACTGGCTGCAAGGTGCTTCTCCCAGCCAAGACTGTGTACACATGGCTCAGCATCAAATCTGGAGACTTCCCAGTTGTGGAGCCAACACCTTGGCTAGTCATCCTGGGCTGTCTTCCTATTTCAGGAAGAGATTTGAGTGTTTGTGGAAAGAGGTTTGTCTTATAATAAAATGGCTGATTTCCATCAGTATACAGTAGCTCCATTCCTAGAGACCTTCTTGCGGAGGGTAGGGCAGGGATTTGGGTCTCTTCTCTGTCTGAGAGGATCCTCAAGCCAATTCCTTCCTGTTGGTCCCAAATCACTGGGCTATAAACCATTCTGTGGGGGCAGGATTGAGAGGGACAAACATCATCCTTCCCTGTGCCTAAGAGCCTTGGTGGATGAGAAGGGCATTGCCTTTACTAAACTTGTGCAATACTGAAGAGCAACAAAGGGAGGAGTAGCATGCTTCTCCTTTGCCAGTGCATACGTCTGAAAAAAAGTGCTTATAGCTGAAAGACATGGCCTCAGGCAGAAGTTTCCCATCAATTGAGAAGAGCAGTGCTATACTGGACTATTTTGTGAGAGGCTGGAGTGCAGCTCCGTTGTCCACCTGCATTTTAAGTGAGAGACAAATGCCTGGGTAGCTGAGTCAAACCTGGGCTCTGTGGTGCTTTCATGTGCCAGGAGAGGCACCTGGAAGAAAAAATCTGTGGTGAGCACAGCATAGCACAGCACTACATGGCACAGCCAAGCCTCTGAGAGCTGGAACAGGCAGGGACAAATGTGCAAAACTGAATTTTGGATGCAGGTGCAGGGAGTGGTTGGCACATCCCCTGGACGTGAAGCCAGTGCCTTGACTGGCAGCTCATGATGAGCAGCTGAACATGTCCCCAGAAGTGTTGGCAGCATCTGCAGGGCCTAGGGCCTTTTGGCACTGCAAGCCTGGGGACTGCCATGGGGTCTGGAGCACTGCTCTGCCTCCATTGCAATAGAAAAGTGATCTGACCAGTACCAGCTGAGTATTTTAATCTGCCAAGGATTCATAGGCATGGGGGCCTGCTTTGCACTCTTTTGAGGAAGAAAGTTTTGGCTGCAGGAGAGGTTTCACAATAATGCTTTCTTGCCTTGTAATAGATACAGGCTGCTTTAAAAAGCTTCAGGTTTAGATAATTTCCCTAGGCCAGCCTTTGGGCTCTGTACCCCCTGTACCCTAAATGCCTGCACTGAGTCCATGGGCACCCCTCTGATGGGGCTGAGCACCCTGAGACAGTGCCCAGCACCATGTGGGTTCTCCTACAGCTGCTACCCAGAGCCACATGTGGACTCGACCTTGCAAGGCAATAACTCTTACAAAAAGATCACCCTGGCTGTTACTAGCACTGAAAAAAGTGGTTGACAGTGGTTGGACCTCCCGCATTTCTCATCCCCACGTGAATTGTCTGTGGCTGGTCACGTGTAGCCATGCTGCCGATGGGGCTGTGCCGAGGCACGGTGCGATGCCAGTGCAGTGCTTACCTGCTCAGCTCAGGGACCAGCCTTCCCAGGCACATCTGTCTGCACTGTCAGAGTGCTAATATGTGGTGCCATTTTACCAAGATAATATTCACCCTTAAGTTTTCCTTATCAAGCTTTTCCTTAGTAGGTTGCAGTGGATGGCCTTTGCCTCAAATATGAGGCATACTCTGGTAAAACCAGGGAGGGAGCTCCATCAGCCAGCAGTAGGGTTGGGCAGTTAGGAGCCTCCCAGATCCCAGTGTGCTTTTTAGGAATCAGCCTCTTGCTTCCAAAGACCTAACCTATTCCTTCAGCTTGTGCACTGACACAAAAATCCAACATGGAAATGAAGAAAAGCAACAACAACCCAGATGACTGGAAGCATGTCTGAGTGCTAGTGATATATTTTAATAAACACAATGCTGCTTTTCATCACACCCCTCCCCTCTCCTCTTGTTATCCCAGGATTCTTTTAAAGCCTGCAGTGAGATGCCAAATTGCAGCTTATGCATTTCAGGGACCTAACTGAAAACAGATGCTGTGTTCCTGTGAGCAGCCTCCCTGGTTGAGACAGGTCTGCCATCGCAGGGACTGCCAGAACGTGGGGTACCCTGGGGGGCACATACTCCACACAGGAAGCTGCTGAGCACATCACCCTACCCTTCAACTCTGCCCAAGACCCCTGGTATTTTTTTTTATCCACTTTTCTCACATGGAGAGCAAGACCCCAAAAGGAAAATCAAGAGCAGTCTCCAACTTCCCCTTCTCCCCCCCCATCCCACCATTAGTGTTCAGGGAAAACAGAACTGCAACAAATTGCAATGTTTAGGAACTGGCTAAAATTAGTATTAATCATGAATGATGACATTCTCATCAGAGAGGGAATTAGTTAATTTTTTCCCCCCCGTAGGTACTGCTTTTTGTTGGTGTTGCAGAGCAATTTGCTGTGCAGCTGGGAAAAAGATGTCCAAATCCTCTGCTTCCACCCACGGCAGAGTTGGCTGCTGCTTCATTACAGGAATTAAAAAGGGACTTGAAAACATGATAAACATGTTCATTAGGCAAGTTTGCCTTTACTTACTTGGACTTTTTCTGCAAACACAGTGCTGGTATGACAACCAAGGAAGGCCATGGGAATCTGCATCATGGTTCCTGCAGGATTTAGCTGGAGGGACTGGAGATACCGTGGTCCCTGGGTTCACCAGCAACAGCTCTGCTGTGCTGCAGTGAGGCTGGTCCCCATGAAAGGCATGGGGACAGTCTGTCCCTCTGATGGCAAATAAAACTTCATCTAGGGATGGTTGCTTGTGACAAGTAGGGGCACTTTTTCAAGGTTTCTTGAGCCTAAAGAAAGAGGGTGGTTGAAGTGAGAGATGTGTCTTTTATGTATCTGTTAAATAAATCAAGTTTGAGGGAGAACTACTATTGTGTACTGAAGAAAAGATGGTTGTTATGGAGCAAAGGAGCTGAAGCGTCTGCCAAAGTGTCTGATACGATTCAAAGCCTTTCGACTTTACATAAAGGAACTACACGGCTCAGCTAAGTAGGCTGGTTAAAGCCAAGCAGTCTCTTACATTTTAAACAAAAACTAGATAAAAGCTTCTCTCTGCCACGTGGCTGGGAATAATGTGCTGCCTCTGGACTCCTTGAACCTGACTTGGCAGGCACTAATTTATCTGCTTTGACTGGGCAGCACTGAAGAGCCCTTCCTTGCTTCAGGAAGGCTGTAAATATGCTCACAGTGACAAATGCAGCTCTTGCTTACACTACAGTAGGAAAAAACAACTTCCATAAAGAATACCCGACTCTAAGTTGGCAAGTTTTGGACAGTATCAGTGCCATCAAATCTTAAAAAAATCAGTAAAAATGTGCCATGGAAAAAAGAAAACTCCATTGTGTAAAGTGTCTTGGTGTTTTTAAAGTTGTGATTGCTATGGTGATACAGACTGCATTTGTCCACTTCAGTATATTTTAACAACAGAAGAAATATTTTCATCTCTGGAATTCAGACACTGAAGTGAGTCTGTGTGGTCCAGGGCCTGATACCCTGGTAAAGGGAGCCAGCTGGGGGCATGGGAAGGCCCATCATATGGCTCTGTAAGAAATCTTCTGAATTCTCTCTTCCATCAAAATACTGAAAATGAAAACCCACTGAAAATGAAAACCCACTCTCTCTAAAATAAGCTCTTTAATTCATAAATGAGAAGTTGTATGTGGAAAGGGCTGAGTGCATAATTTCCTCCCATCAGTAGTATGTCAGGTAAATCAGAGATGTTCAAAACGTGCCCACGACGGACAGTGAGGGTTGACTGAAGCAGTGGCTGGATGGAGGATGCTTCCTCCTGAAACAGCTACTGGCATTAAAGCTGCCCTTTGCATTTATGTCAGACAATATCCTGGGTAGAACTGTTAATAGGCTACAAAATATATGTGTTTTTCTTTCATGACTCCATTTCTAAGTACATACCTTGCTTTTTTCTGGTTGGTTGGATTTTTGTTTGTTTGTTTGCTTGCTTGTTTCTTTGTTTGCTTTCAGTATGTTTTTCAAGCAAGCGCTCATTTTTTCTGTTGGAGGGTGATACATCCACCAGGATGGGAAAACTTCTCACTGACACTTGCCAAAAATTTCATTTTAAGTGCTCATTTGTTTAATACAGTGACAGAGTTTTATTTTAAAACATGTCTGTTTTTGTTTAGGTAAGCATAGCAAGCTTGGTGGTAGGGAAGTAATGCTCATTACTGCTATTATTACTGTTAGTTAAGCCAAAACTTTTGAGTACGAGTGGGTGAAAATAGGAAAAAGCCACATTCTAGCATGTCTTCATCACATGACAGAGTTTTTTTTTTAAGTCATGCTTGGAAATTGCATGTTTACTTATGTTGACTGCACTGGTTTATTTTAAAATGTTGGGTTTTTTACCTTCATTATTGGCTTCATCTCAGAAGTCAATCTCATGAGTGTGAGTAAAATGCGTGTGTACTCTAGGTGCAGCTTCTTGGGGTGAAGACACTTTTGCCAGTGTCTGTAGACATTTCTCCATCTTTCCAACTACCCAGATCTATCTACCTGAGAGTAGAGGACCTGGTGTGGGAGGTGCAGAGGGGCAGCATTCTACAGACCTGTCAGCTGGCGTGGAGGGGGCCCTGATCCTGCCGGTGTGGGAGGTGCAGAGGGGCAGCATTCTACAGACCTGTCAGCTGGCATGGAGGGGGCCCTGATCCTGCCTGCGTGAGAGGCATGAGTCCTGCAGGGAGCATAACACTGGGACTGAGAGACCCCCTTGCTCTGCTTGCCTTGTTTTCCTGCAGAGTGTAGAACTTGGTGCCCATGGAATGCAGAGATACACCCACACAAAGTAAGACAGAGGTTTCCCCATTGTGCTGAGGAGAGAAAGAAGATGCCTGTGGGTCAGGACCAGCAGGGGTTTTATAACTGTAATTTTGGTCTCTGTGGATTTATAAATTGAAGCATGTTTTTTGAAAGTTTTTATATGTTCTGAAGCCTTTGTCCAAAGCAATTATATGATTTATTAAAAATTTTTGATATGAAGGGAATCTCATATAGCAAGGATAAAACAGGAGAGGTTCATTGTCAGAAGTCATTAATAAGCTCCAAGGGGAAGAGACTGTCAGGAAAAGGAAATTCTCTGGCATGGCAGAATGGCAGGCAATTAATAATTTCTGTAATTATACTACATAATAACTAGAGTACGTTCTGACTGTTCATCAGTGGCTTGCCAGGCTTCATTACTCCCAGGTTCTTTCTGGTAAAAAAGCCAAACCAACAAGCAAATCTCATCGTGTTTTGTGTGACTTCAGCTCTTCATGAAATCTTGAAGGTGATGTTTGATATTGAGTCAGAACTGGTCTGTTTTATAATTTAGGGAGAGAAGTCCTTCCAAAGGCTTTGACACAGCTAGACAGGGCTGTCACCAGAATGTGGCAAGACCTCAGATTTAAAAGAATTACGGCAAAAGTATGTAGTGATTAAAAAATTAGAACTTTGTGTTGTGTTACATATGGGAAGCTGAAGTTGTTGTGAGCAAAATTAGTGCTGCTTAGAATAGTGATCCCTGATAGCCATTAAAACTGTGTATGGACAATGACTTGTTAATTTTCTTTCATGAAAAACAGACAAATGCCTTTTGCATGCAGTGATCCAATGGTATGGGTGAGAGCTGGTCAATCAGCTGGATTTTGCAGAACCCAGTGAAAAAGTGCCTGAAGAGTTCGTACCTAGGATGGAAGATGTCTCAAAGAAATGACAGTGTTTCTTGACCAGGGAAAGGTCAGCTGTGTTATGGTAGCCTCAGTGACATGGACTTGAAGCTTGCTATCAGGAGAGTATATGCTGATAAGAGGAATGTGCAGCTCTAGCAAATTAAATGTTTTGGGATGGGTATCCCAGAATAATTTATTCGACTGACTGAGAATATCCGCTGAGTCCTGAATTATGTGCCTTTCATTCTGTCACGTATAACTGCTGGAGCATTGACAAAGAGGCCATTTCCAGTGACAGTCGTGTTTGAGCCAAGGCTGTGCAAGTTTGTGATGCTGTTGTGATGTGTGCTATTTTCAGGTAAGGGAGCCCTGGCGACCCAGGGTTGAAATTATTTCCTCGACTATTGTATAATGGATTATCTTTGTAAAAAACCTTGATGTAAAAGATGGCTGAAGAAATGTAGCAAATTTAGTGGACAATTTAGGGCTCAAAAAATGTTTTAGACTATGAGACCAGCATAAAATTTTAGTTCATGGCACACAAAGCAATGATGCGAATATTGTTCACTAATAGGTGTTGGAAAGGAAGAAGAGGATGCAGAAATCACAGGTAAGAAGTGAATTTCAGAGGAGGATGCAAAGTCTTGAGCAGAATATGTCATCTTTCTGAGAACTGGCTCTGAAAAAGTGCAGGTGTGAGGGAAGCCAGTGGTACTCCAGGCTCCTAGGTAGGGGTTTCAAGAGTGATGCTATTTTGTAAATTATTATAAAGCTCTTGATAAACCCAGAGCTTTTGGCTGTGAGGAGCTCCCTTGCCATGAGCTTGGCCAGGCGAAACATTGTACAGGGCCATTGGAAAGTATCTGGTCATTGCTGAAGGGGATTCCATAATTAGACCAATGTGGTGTCATAAATATGACAAAGCAGATGAAGACTCCAAGGCTTTCACCAAAACAGAGCTGACTCAGTGAGGGTGTCAAATACTCCCCCTGACTCTCCCACTGAGCATCTGAAGGCAGAGGAACCGAATGTCTCCTCTTTCCAAAACTGCACGTAACCAGTGCCACTGAATGTGTTTCTGGCTTCCTCAGATTCATCATGGTGCTTCTGGAAGTGCTATTAGCTTGTGAACATGTGCAAGGGGAGAGTTGTCTTCAGAGAACAAGGATTTCTGCCAGCTCCTCTGTGCTTTAAGTATTCAAAATCATAACCACCCTGTTGGCGTAGCAACAAGAAGAGGTGAAATGATGGCATGTGGCCCATGGAAAACTTCCATATACCTTTTAAGAAGGCATGGAATTTGTGTGGCATTTTTCTTAGATGGCCAGACATGCTGCTTTCCTAAATTATTCATTTGACCCAAGGAAGTAGTATCAGGGTTCCTGTTGTGGTGGTTTGAAATGGGGAGATTAAATGTGGCACGTTCTTGGTTGTTTGCCAAGAGAGAGGGATGAGACATCTGAGAGCTTGTGTGGATGCTGAGCCCTTTCCAGGAGTGGAGAAACAAAACCGAACAGTGCAAGCTAGATGGCATGGGAATCGGGTTAAAAAGAAAAAGGAGGTATGCCTTTAAGAAGATGAGATACAAAAGTCATCTTTGGATTGTCTCCCAGATGCTTAGCTTGTGACAATAAAACACAGAAAATATTAAACACCTGTCTCCTTCCCTCTAGATGGTTATGTAGCAGGTTGTGACCAGCTTGTGAACTGTGAGGTGGCCACTTCCAGCAAAGAGCAGCAGAAAAGTGCTGCAGAGGCAGACAGATGCAGAGGGCAGTCATGTCTTGCTGCTGTTTAGCAGAGACCATGTGAAGCAGGAGCTGAGAACTCCATTTCTATTTCCTTTCTTTCTTAATGGGAGCTTTACCAGTGCAGTAGAAGTTTGTCATATTTGCCATTAATTTTTTTGACATTAAGTAGGAGGTTTTTTTTTTTTTTCTGGTAAAAAACTCCACAGTAATTCCCTCCCTCATCACCTTTAAAGTTACATGCCAACCTCTCTGTTTTGATGATGGTTATATCCAGAAGGTTTATGCTGCTTTACTAAATCATTTAAAATCCTGCTTAAAATGCTTTCCTCTGCTTAATCTGTAATTTTTCAAAATAGTTTAAAAGGCCTTAGAGATTTCACTGCCCATCTTGTCCTTTTAGGCTTAAGGCCCAGGTATTTTTTGATAGATTGCCCATCTCACTGCAGATGTACTTTGAAACAGTTTTGTTTGGAGAGGTGCTGCATACCTACACCCTGTAATCTCCCAATGTGCATCTGCAGCTGACCCCACCTACTGCTTCTTATAAAACTTAGTTTTGCTGCTTTGGGGAAAATATAGACCGTCTATAGTTGGAAAAGCTGTGTTTTCACTTGCCTCTGAATTATTATTTTTGTTTGTTGCAGAGGGCTTAAGCCCTTTCAAGCCCACAACCCCATTGGGGCTGCAATAAATCCTGAAGAGATGCTTCAGTGTAGTCATGTCTGGCAGCTGTGCTGTCATTTGCCAATGTCAGAATGGAGGTCCTGCTCACGCCACAAAAACTGACATAAAGATAAAGAACATTTTTATGGTAAAAAACTAGCATTTCACAACAGCTGGAGAACAGGAGATACCTGAAAGTAGAAAAGTTACAGGTAGAGTCCCTTAAAACTGCACTTATTTAACATGCCCTCTTAAACAGCCATGCCACAAAAACGAAAAAAAAAATAGCTGTTAAATGAGAAAATATATGCACAGGTTTGAAAAATCAATCAAATTTTACATTCAACATGAAGAGACTTAAAAAACCAGTGAGGCTAGTGAGGCACAGTGTTGGGCTTGGATATACCTGGGATAATTTCCAAGCCAGACTCATCTACTTCTAGATGTTTTTTTCTGCAGAGACCTTTGTTTCAAACCATACACTGAGCAGTCCCAGCATGGGCTGCCAGCCTGTCCTCTGTGCCCACTTGTTGTTATTTTGTTAGCTAACAAACCACTGTCCTCTCCTTCCCCAGCTCAGATCCTTGCTGCTGCTGCTCTCCTGCAGCCAGAGCAGCTCTCTTTGGTCCAGGGCATCCCTAGACAGCAGTTGTTGATCTCACAACAGCACTGGAGCTGGGGCTTGTCTCCTGCTGGACATTATGTGGATAAGATCAGCACCAGGAGGCCCTGCTTTCTGCCTCCACTCCTACTTCACAAAAGAAAAAGACGTGTGGCAGAGACTGTAAAAGCAGGATTTTGGATGTACACAGCCTGTACCATATTACATTGCATTTCATTGCTTAGCACAAGGTAAGAAAGTGTGCAATCTGCTCAGATGTTTATAGATGTCAGACCAGGCATACTCTGCTCTTCCACAGTAAGTTGGACACCCAGCTTGCACTCTTGAAACTACCCCAAACTCAGCTTAAGTTAATATATATTTGTGGACTCCCTGAACAGGTACCACTAGGACTAAGCCTGACTCCAGATGAAAGTGACTACCTTGGGCATCAGAAGGGCTGTAACCTTTGAGTTATTGATCTGTTAGAAAAAAATTGCAAAATGATTTGAGAACAGTGAGAAAAAACCTGGCGGCTGAATTCACGGTAGAATGGCACACAGCTTTACTTTCCACATGTGAGTTCCCCTCATAGTAGTAGTAGTAGTAGTAGTAGTAGTAGTAGTAATAATAAAAAATAACAACAACAACAACAGCAATATGCTTATTTTGTAAATTTAAATGTTTGAGGAGGTACTAAACACCTAAACCTGAGCTCTTCCAAGTTGCTCTCTGGTTCTTTGTTTTTGGAGCTATGACAAGCAACACCAGCAAGAGCCTGTTATGCTCCAGCCCACTGGTGTTTCCAGATGGTGCAACCCAGTTAGAAAGCTGGTCCACTGCAAGGAGTTTGTAACTAACAGGTTGGATTACTTATTTGCAACCAGCACCACAGCTGAAGTCTATTCTTCACAACATACTTCAGCAGAAATTAATTTTAAAAAAATTGAGACTTTAGTACTGTCTTTAACATATACCATATGCCTGATGTTCCTGTCTGAAAGCTTTATTATAAATCAGCTGGGACAGGAATTTTCATGGCTCTTTTCATTAACATGAATACTGAGACAAGTGAATGAATAATACTCAAAATTTCAAGTTGATGTTTTTGATTACAAAAGCTCATCCCACAACTGTATACTTCTGAATATCTCTCAAAATCTTCTGCTTGTTGCTTCTGAATATGCATGTAATGGAGATTGCAATTGTGCTGCAGCGTTGTAAAACTGTTCAATTTTTGAGTCTTTGAAATCTTGTACATCTCTATGTCCTACAACAAAAAATGAAATCAGAACATAAAATTAACTTTTTTTCGATCAAAATAGCCTATTACAGCTAGTACTCTTTTAAACAAGAGATAGAATATGATGGCAAATGGTAGAGCGATATGAAATTGCCTGTATTTGCTCTTCTATTATGTGCTTGCAGTAACTGAAATTAGGTTGAGGGTGAATACCACAGGTGTCCTAATTTCAATTTTTTTTTTTTTTTAAATAAGCCAGAAACGAATACTAAAAAATATGTACACATATGCTGCTAGGAAGACATTTGGTGCACTTGATACAACTGTTACCTTTTAGAAGTTGTGAAACTTATTTTTGGCTGCTAAGTATCCCCATTTCATGTATGTGAGTAACAGAAGAGAATTAAGAAGTGAAAGTGTTTTGATAAAACAAAATGTCCTTTATATGTTAATGTGAATTCCAGAGGGTTTTTGCAGTTTGAGTGTAATGCTTGCTGGGCAACTGCTGTTACTGAAATGGGCTGCAATAACAAGACCTTAATAGTTAGCTTTGGTAGAGGGAGACTCACAGGAGCCAGGAACTTCCATAGAGCACAAGTCAAAAGGGCAACTTTTCAGATTTTCCCCTAAATATAGCTCTTTCTGGCAATCTCAGAAGTTAAACAAGCATTGGATGTTGTCATTAGAGTCTCTGGAGTGAGACTGGAGGTATGTGAGAGGCTCCACCTTGAGCTCCCATGGAGGTCACGGCCAGAGAGCAGAGGTGAGGGGTAGGTGAGGCAGGGGTTGCACCCACATAGAATTGAGTAATTCAGAGTTTGGATGACAGAATGACAGCCTGTCTTGATATAATCCTGGGGGATGGGGCCAGAGAGGTGAAAGAAAGTATGAGTTATGTCAATATGGAATTTATCTAGATGCCTTTCAGGCTCTTGATTTTGGCTGTACATGACAAGGATGTGCAGCCCCTCCTGTCTCATGCTGTGATTTAGAGCTGTATTCTTGCCTCTTGGTGGCTGTGAGGATTTTGACATGGCCAAGTTTTCCAGATACTTATAATTTTGAAATTTTCCCTCTGTGTCTCTGTTTGAAAAAATAAATCCCTCTTGCTTGTCTTAAAACCCATCCGGATATTAAAACAGCAGGATTTTTATTTTCTGTCATCAAATAGGTTGTGCCCTACAAATGCAAATTTAGCTTATTAGGGGCTGCCTATGGATTGGGGATAAGCTTGGCAACAGTATGGATGAACAGAACAGGGAAGAATGTCTTATAACTGTATGAATGGTTTGCTTTGATGTTTCAGAAAGAGACCAAATTTGCTACATAGAACAATTGAAAAAAGAAGCCAAAGGCTTAGGGGGTAACTGGTGAAGTCAACCTCTTTTCTTCCTTCTCCCATCAAACATCCTGTAGTAACCTGGCTGGGATTCTTCCTGAGACAGTGGTTTGCAACCCTTCTCTGAATTGGACCTGTTCCCCTTCCATGAGCTTGTTCTACCTGCTGAGAATAGGAAATTTGGTGGAATGTCTCCTGCAGCTTTGGGGTAACAGCATGTTGTCTAGTGGCATGAAAAATACAGTAACTCAATAAAGGTTAATATTTGTCACCAATTAAAAAAAATTAAATGATTTTCTCTTTCCATTCTTCTGTTCTCATTGTGCCTCAACTCTCACCCATCATGAGAGATGCTACGAGTAACTTCTGAGAAGAACAGCCTGGGAAGGACAGTACTATTTGCATGCTCCTATTGCCCTTCCATTCCCTACTGCAGGTTTTAGCAGTTGAAGATGTTTGCCAGTAGCAATATTTGGTGCAAAGACTGCTGTACTGTGTTTAATGGTGATGAACAGGAATTGACTCTGCCCTAAAGTATTAGTGCAAAGAAGAAGAAGGAAGAGCAGTGTCATAAGGGACCTCGTATTTCCAAAATCAGCTCTGAGACACTGTGTACCCACCACAGTGCTATGAATACTCCCACAAGCTTAGCATGGGTTTCCGTGCTGGAATGTGACAGGTGCCAGTCCTCTCTCCCACTGGCAGCACTGCCAGTGTAGCTGCACCCTGGTCCAGTGGCTGTTCCCTCGTACACACAAACATACTTGTCCCTTTCCACTGGCACAGGGTCTGTGCCATGCTTTTCATGGAGAAACTATTTATTCTTGTCTCCCAGAGGTGGTGGTGGTGGTGTCTTGGTGTCATTTCCATGGTGATGGGTTTTAGCAGGCTTCTCCTCAGGTGCCTTGCCAAGGCTTTGCATGGAGCAGGCTTCAGGCCACCCTTGATGGTGCCCATCCCTTGCAGAACTAAGTTGTCCACACTGGGAAGGGAGAACTACTGGGAAAGGTGTAGCAGGTTGGTGATTTCATGAAGAGGACCTTGGAAAGGCAGAGATCCTCCTTGCATGGGAGTCTGTGAGAAGTGCAGTAGGGGGAAGAAAGAATGTCTCCTGTGACAGAGCCATGGCTCCTTGAGAGAGCTGTTAACTCACCTGCCTGAGTTATCTTCACTTGGCATCAGCAACTACACTATCCTGAGAGAGACCAAGGACAAAGGAGCTCAGGGCCATTCTGCTCTCCTCAAGAAGTCTGCTGCCTGTTCTGCCTATACCAGGAACCAGCTCTGTGCTGGATACACTTTGTTAGTGTGCTGGCATTTGGTGCAGCCCCTTCCAGACAGCCACCCCCAAGAATTTCCCTGGATCCTCCTCATTCGTGAAGAGTGATACCCATCACAGACCACAGCTGTGGTGAGGTAACAAGTCCCTCCTGGGAGAAGGCATGCACTGTTATGGGTTTTTGCCTACCAGTAAAGAGCTTCTTCATAGTGAAGAATTACTTATGCAAGTAGATGAGACTGTTCTCCTGGAAACCAAGTCAGAGCTTCATGCATCTCTCAGCCTCAGGAGACTAAAAGAACTTTTCCAGCCCCCTCTCTCCTGCTTCTTCTGCAGGCTTGATCTTTACCCTTTGATCTCCGGATCTACAGCCCTGGAAAAATAACAGTTTCACTGGGGTTGGGGCAGAGCCCTCACATCTTCCAGGCTGTAAATCTGACTATTGTGTTTGAGCATTGCCTGTGATGCTTCTTATCGAGATTATTGTTCCACCCTTTCCTGTTTGGTTTCTTTCACAATTCCTTTTGAATGGGCTCCCTAGTAAAGAGCCCATCATAAACAAACACATCGAGCTTTGCACAATGCAAAATAACATTGATTTCCCAGTTTTCCTCCCCAGCGGTATAAAAAATGCACCCCAAATATAAAATGAAAGAATCCCAAAGGGATGGAAATCATCCAAGAAAGTCATACCCTCGAGTGGCAAACCACCACTGGCGTATCTGAGATCCACCCCCATCTAGTTTCCAGCTTTCCCAGAGTTTTCATAAGCGGGAGAAGGCAGCGGTGTGTGCCCACAGAGCCCCCCCACCCCACTCCCAGTAGTACCCCCCACTCCAGCCCTCAGCAAGGTCTCATGTTGATTCGGTGTCCTCTAGTGGCAAACATGCGACAGAGATACCAGAGCAGTGGTGTCGGGGTCCCTTCCTTGGCTTGTCTTGGGGAGGGGGAAGGGAAGCTCGGAACAGGCAGCAACACAGTGGGACATGGGGACCCTCTGCCTGGCTTCAGGAGAATCAGGAGAATGTGGCCTTGAAGTAAATATCTTGGGGAAAAGAGGTCTATTGCACACATCATCCAAGCCACAGATGCAATGTGTGGCAATGTGATAGCCAAGTAAGTCGCAGTGTCACTGCCATCTGCTCCAGTCCTTGGAGTTAGACATGCCAAAAAAGGCTTCTGGAGAGTGCTGTCAGTAAAATACTACAAGATATTCTTACAGGTGAACAAACTGTCCAAAAATCGTCAGGGCTTTTCCCTACAAATGATTGAGATACTTTCTTAAGGTAGAATTTACAGCTTCACTTAGGTGAAAGATAAAGTGGCTAAGCTGTAATAGTGAGATGGAGCCCCCTGCTTCTCTGCCACTGGCTGGGAGCCAGTTTTGTGGGGCAGCAGCAGCAGCAGTTCTCAGGGGGCTAACAGAATGGCCCCAAAATATCTTGTCTATATCTCTGGGAATAGCACACTCATTCTTCATCTTTTCAGCATGTTAGCATAAATTCTTCTTGTCAAATTCACTAGCCTTTAATTACTGAAAGTATCATAACAAAACTGCATTTAAAGTGCTTTCACTGATCTCCAGAATTCTATTGCAATTTCTTGTTGTTTATTTTTCCCCAACCTCTGTTCCCATTCTACCAAATTCTTCTGATCTCTGTTGGATGCTACTTCCCGATCTATGATTTAGTGATTTCAAATCCCTCCAGACTCTGGGTATGTTTTCTGTCTGGAGATGGACTCTGGCTAAGCTCATTTCTAGTGGTGACATGAAGGCATGACTTGTTATTTTGGCATGCAGCACAAGTCGATAGAGAAATCAGATCAAATGGATCTCTGCATTAGATGAGCTTCCTGGAAAAGATGATGCACTCTTAGTTGTTATCACCACAAGTTCCCAATTAAAAATTTGTCATGACACTACCGCTGAGGGATAATGATTCAGCTTCTCAGATAATGGAGTGTTTATCCACACCAGAACACAACATTTTTAGTGGCCATAAAATGCCCCAGAATATCTTTCTGTGCTGTAAAACCATGTATCAAACCTTTGGCTGTAATTCTCCCACAAAAGTGAAATTGAGCACTGTCTAGTGTTTTCCTTAAACAGATGCAGAAAAGCTTTTTTCTTCCCCTCCCTCCCTTCTTTTTTTCTATCCCTGAAGGGCAAGGAAGACTATAAAATGTCTGAGGCTTTTCAGATTATACTGGTTGGCTGGTTTTATTCACTGTGTTGGGAGAAATCAAGACTGCAAAATGACCTTATTTCTACATCTGTTTGCACAATGTTTTGCATCTGACAAACTGGTTTGAACATGTCCAACATACTTTTTTTATTTAATAATCCACATTGTTTGGATAAAATGCAGAGCCAGTTCTTGGAGGTCGTACAGGAGCCCAGACCTTCTCCCAGCCTTACTAAGTGTTGAGAACCTACTAAGCCACTCAGAACTTTCTCTCTCTCTGGTCTCAGTGAAATTGCCTTGCAAGGTGGATCCACTTCGGAAAACAGGCTTAAGGACTTCAAAATTAAAGGCTGCTCTTGGGATCCAGCTAGAAGGGAATCAGCAGCTGCTGTCCACTGGGAGAATCCCAGAACCTGACTCTTTACCCTGGTGAGGGAGGCAGAGGATCTGCTGAGGATGGCAAATGGTTTTACCTAAGATGGTAAAACACCTCTGGTCCTATCACCTGCTTGGACCAAGCCACAGCTGTGTAAATACAGGCTGTCTGCCTTCTGCCACGTAGGGATATGTTGGGATAGATGCTGAGTTCATTGGCAGCAATCACTCCATCACCTCCCTGTCACCGTGGGCTGTCGCAGTGGACAGCCTGGCCCTTCTGCACCATGTCATCCCTTCGTGTTTCTCCCTTGCAAGGAATATCTGCTTCCAATCCTTCAAACACAGCATGGCAAACCCCAACTTTGCCCATGCGGCTAAAAGCTTAGTGCTGGTTCACATGGTGCTCATTGCATTACTAGTGCTCCAGGAATGGATGGAAAAGGCAGGGCTCACACTAGGAGAAGGCAGTGAGGTTGCTTTAGGGCTCCACTGGAGGTATTTTGCCTCAGATACTCCTAGCTGCTGCTGTACATGGAAGCCCAGGGGAGCTGGGAGCAGCTGCCTCTGTGCTAACTGAACTGGGCTGCTCCTCTGTGTCTGCGGAAATAATGCTCCTTGTAACTCTTGTCAATTTTTGCTTTTTCACACCATGTTCTTTAAACCTATCTACAGCTCCCTGCTCTTTCACCTAATTGCTGACTGGGCAAGAGGCAAGACACTTTGTGTCTGGCTGGAGACATGGCCAAATAGCCAAACAGGCCAGAGGAAGAGGGCTTAATTTGAAACCTTTCCTCTGGTGAAGATTTGGATCTCTTCGCTCTCTAGATGCTGATTTTCATGCAACTTTTAAAAACATTACTTTTTTGAGGACTGTGAGGTCCTGTCAGATTGCATGAAAACAAGCCAAAAATTCATCCAGAAAACTTCAGGAAGAGCTGACAGAGAGAGAAAGAGAAATTACATCATCTTCATTTCCATTGGAACCCAGGCTAACAGGAAGATTTTTATCCTATCAGTCCACTCTGAGTAGTGAAAATATATAACAGATTATATGATTTGTGGAACTGCAGGCCATCTTTATGCCCTCATGAGTCTCCACCATCTACGCATTGTTACCACTCAGCCTGACCCTCATCCTTGTGCCAGCAATGCTGTCCACATGATCTTGCAGAGAACAGCAGAACAGTAGTTCTCTGGCCAGCTCTTACTCCCACTCTGTGCTCATCAGGGTAGGTGGAAGCTCAACAAGGATGTGAAGAAATGTGTTTTGTGACTGGAGTGTCTAGATCCCACTTTTATGTGCTCAAATTCTTTTCTCATTGGACCAGAGTTCAGAAGCTGCCAAGGAGCTTTCCAGGGAATCTACGGTGAGAGATTTTCAGTGAGTTGAGGCACCCTCGCATAAAAGCTCTGATGGACCATTTGACCTTTTGCTTCAGACTACCTAAAAAATTTGCATTTATGTTCTGAATAGTTATTATGTATGACAACTTAATAGTCCTGTATTGTTTTATCTTTCCAAGCACTTTTTTTTTTTTTTTTTTTTTGTATCCTAGAGGACATGAACCAGAATTTGATGCCTAGGAAGAAATGGGAAGTTTCCACACTGCTCTACTAGTGTGGTGTCACCTTTCTTCTTAGAGAGACAAAGTGATGTAGTGATAGTGCATATGCTTTCTTCTGAACAGGGATTTGTCTTCTTAGAGAGACAAAGTGATGTAGTGATAGTGCATATGCTTTCTTCTGAACAGGGATTTGACAAAAGTTCCCACAATTAGCTATTCAGTAAACAAAGAGATAAAGGTCAGGCCTGATCATGTAACCAGGTAAAAACCAGAAGGATCTGGCTTGATAACACATAGATCTGTCTTGACTGATGGTTTCAAAATATTTTTCTTCATAAGCTAGTGGAAGAGGGAATGAAGAAGATCAGACATTAATCTTGCACGTAATGGTTTTTCTAGTTTAATAAAAATACTGTGTGACTTACTAGTCAGATGGACCAAACTCAGCTACCCAACACAATGATACAACATCATATTAAATACTGCATATGCATGTGGAAAGAGTAATTTGAGTTGGGAATGGTTTTTAGCCACTCAGGAAATCAGATGCCATTGGGGATAGCTCAGTGAAAACATCTGGTACAGAGGATCAAAGGCACATGCTATTTTGGGTTGGAGTGTTATTGAAAGTAATACGATAACATAATGTTTCAATCAATAGTGTTTGGTAGGTTGTGTTCAGTTTCAAATGTAGAGGTACAGCCAAAGAAGCACACTGGAAAGAACTAGATTTGCAGAGGTGGAGGTGCTGAAGAGACGGATGCTGGGTGGTGGATGCTGGGCCAACAAGGTGGCTGGGCTCTCCTCCTGATACTGTTGTAGGATTGTGGGACATTTAAATCAAGACACCATTTACTTACTTGCCATAAGGCAGGGAGTTGTAACTGCTTAGTTGTGGCAGTTGTAGATACTCCAGCACTAGAAATCTTTACCTCAGGGCTTGATTTTTTATCTCCACGAGAATTCAGGTCTGTGCTGACATGAGGAGAGGGTACATAGCAATTCTTAGCCTTAAAATGTATCCGTTAGGATCAAATAAGAGGGGAAGGAGAACATAAGGAGAAAATGAGTGACAGTTCAGAGATTACATAAAAATTCTAGAAACACATTTGAAGTAAAGGAAGAAGCACGCCGATTAATTTCTCACTGAGGAAGACTGGTGAACAGTAATAGGCCCAGCAAAAAAGCTGTGTTCCTAGTTCATCCACATTTATGTAGCCAGAGTATCCAGGTTTAAAATCACCAGATATAAAATATTTTGTCCCTGTCTGAAAACTTTTCATTGTCCTAGAAAGAAATATGACCTACGTGTCTAAACAACACCTGTTTTTTTCCCTTTGACCAGTCTACAAAGAATGAGTCTGAAATAATCCACGTTAGTTTTCTTCCCCCCATATTTCTGGTTCTAACAGAGTTTTACCCATGAGGGGCTCAGTACATGGACTAGAACAGCAAGCATTTTGATAAATTAGTTGTCTTAACAGGGATTGATGAATTTTGTCATGAGCTAGTAGAGAAATGCAAGGCATAACCAATCTAAGATGGATGGGGGTTACCGTGGAGAGCAGGAGAATTCCAAGTTAAATCCATTGGGGAAGTGTCATTATTAAGCTTCAGCTGATTGGTTTATAGAATCATAGAACCATTAAGGCCGTAAAAGATCTCTAAGATCATCAGGTGAGAGCTTCTGTGTCTAGTAAAGCAAAATCAGATGTAGGGTTACAAACAAGATGCAGGCATTTATGCAGAACAAAGCAAACCCATGGGGATCTGGGGGCTATAATGGAGTGCAAACCAAACAGTCTCCCGTATGCAGAGCCAGAGCAGGAAGCATGGGGAGGCACTGCCCTGCCACTCTGCTTACTGAGCAGCACTAGTGAGCATTGAGGTAGACTGCTTACCTTTTCATCTCATTCTCTGGACTTGCTCTATAAAACTTACTCTGCTATTTTAAGGTGATTCTGGAGCATATAATCAATATCTGGAATAGTAAATGCAGACAAATTAGATGGAGACCAAAGGTGGGCAAAAGAAAAACTCCTATGGATTTAGAAAACAGGCCATGTGAAAAAGGCTGAGGACAATATGCAATTATTTGGGTTGAATGTTCTGTTTAAGGCAGCTGAAAAAGAAAAGATCAAACATGGAGAGTGGCTATTTTAGTGAGCTACGCTGAATATTTAGCTTGGGTAGCACACGCCTCAGAATTCCTTGTTGCAAAGCCTGCTTCATGTTTGATGTCATGTGGCTGTCTATGTGGCCTGGCTGGCCATGTGTTCCAGAACGGCATACCACCTTGAAATAAAATCTTGGAAGCATGACAGCTCTGCTGCTGTTGATATGACCACTGCATTTGCTCCCAGAGAACCACTGTGGGGTTCTGGGTTTCAGACCTTGGGTGGAGGATGATCAGGGCACATGCTGTGGTCCTTGCAGAATGTGGTATCTAGTACCTATGACAAGAAAATAAAAAAAGGGATTTTGTAGTGTTGTGCCATATTTTTGCATCAGGGTATGGAGACTCTTTGACAAGGCGTTCCTTCCAAGGCTGTGTCTTGGCCAACAGAGGCCAAGTAGGCTAACCCATGGAGCATTATCTTCAAAAGCTCTTCTTAGGCTTCTTTGTGCAGTGAAGCCTAATAATTCACAGGAAGAACAGGTAAAATGTTAATTACATGCTGTTTGAAGACTGTTCAGCGACAGCCAGCTCTGAAGTGGCCAATCTTTCATGGTCTGGGAGCCAGAAGCCAGAAAAAATGTGGCAATAAAGGGAATGGGACTTAAAGCTCTCAATTTATTATTTCAAAGATTTTATGACCAAACGTTGTGCTATTTACCTAATATTTGCTTTCTTCAACTCTTTTTAAAACTACCAGTAAGTATGTTCATTATTATATACAATCATTTGTATCTATCTGCAAAATCCTGCCCTTACAGCAAACTTACTGGCTATGGTTACCCAGAGGCAGAACTACAGAATGAAGCCATCCAGGATTAGTGTCTCCAGGACTGTTTCATGCTACCCTGCAGCACGTGTAAGGCTGAAGCTTGGCACCCCAACACTCTGCAAACCACCCCCCAGGTGCTGCAGCCTCACCTCAACTCCTGGGACTCTACATCTTTACTTTCAAGTACATGAACAGTAAAAGGCTTGTTTTAGCAGTTCCCAGCTGCTGTAAGCCATGGTTTCCAGCGCTCTCCAGCCTGAAAGAATAATCTCCATCTGCCCAGTCAAATACGAGTGCAGTGGGGAACAGCTCAGATGGCTCTGTGCAAGGCTGAAGGGTGTTATTGCCTCAGACTGTGCCTTTTAAGGGGTAAAAAATGGTCAAACCAGGCAGGTTAGTCATAGGTGGTACCATGAAGAGGATGCACAATTTTTTTCCAGTCGTACTAGGGATGTGTCATCTGAGGAATGTGACTGAGCAAGTTCCACATGGGGGCAAGAGTCACCAAACATCCAAAAGCACCACAGAATCGTTAAGTTGGAAAAGATCTCTGAGATCCTTGAACTGAACATGTTGCAATGGTTGAATTTACAACTCTATTACCCACAGTGAGCAAAGCCAGTGTGAGACCAGTGCCACAAATGCAGTGGGTTATTATCAGGCCTTTTAAAAGCAGTTGCTGCCACATTTAGGTGTATCTCATAAACCTGGTTGAAATTTCCCCCCATTTTGCAAATGCCTGTTTCTAATGAGAAGTGATGGACCTCTGTGTTCGGTAGCAAGCCATACAGGTCTGAAGAATCAGATGTGAAAGTCTGAAGAGGCTGGAACTTTCACTTATTTTGCTCAAATTTGGTCCCAATTTCAGAATGAAAAGTGTTGAGACAGTAGTGACCACACTACCTGCAAGGACACCCCTCACCTGGGAACACGTCCTCTGCCATGGTTTTCTGGCTTAAAGGACAAGCAGGTCACCCCTCAGCTGTGATCACTGATCTTGGTCTTTGGGCTACAGGCTGAACTGCAGCCTCAAGTTGCAGATAAAGCCATCGGCATGGTACTTAGCCTAGTGGAGTCCAAGCCAGCCGGAACCTTTTAGCACAGCAGCAGTACAAATGTTAATAATAAATCAGTGAATGGTTGAGAGATTTGCCCTAAAAGGAAATCTCTCCAGTTCTATTCTTTCCAGCTATGTTGTTTCTGGGAGGTTGCTGTGCTGTTTTCCTACAAAAAAAAGGCCCTTTCTTCTCCTCAATGTGAGATGCCAAGTCTTGAGGTCCCACTGCTTTGAATAATTAAGAACAGAAAGTCCTTTCCTACAATGTGACTTAGGCCTTGTGATTGCCTATGGTCTTCTGATTTCTGATTCTGACTTTAAATGACCAGATTTTGAATTCAGTATGAGGCTGAATAAGTAGTTACTCATACATGCAACCTGATTTCATCAAATGGAGCTAGCTGAGCATGACTGCTTAGCTGCTGGCGTAAAGAGCTCATGACCTGCTTGCAATGACAATATGGTCATTTTTAGCAACAGTACATTTTCCTTCCATTTCAGATTTAGGGCAAGTATGCTCCCGGACACAGGAAAGAAACACAGTATCCAAGGTTCCTTGTGAAAGAGAGGAACTGACTAACTGAACAAAAAGTGGGGGAAGAGTCCTCAGCTGAGCATGTCAAGCCCATGAATCAAGTTGTGTTATTACCTTTTGGTGTTTTTTTTTAGCCAGTGTGCTAATCTGGTGACTCAAGTGGGTCTTAGGAGGCAGGAGAGGGCAGTCTGACCTCTTGTAGCCCCTGAGGGATGCCACTGTGATTTTTCCAAAGCAGCAGGTGTTTATTCCAGAGACCTGGCAAAATGCAAACCCCAGATTAGAGCTGCCATCCTTGAGCAACTACTATTGAATGCGTAAAAGCTTTGCTTCAATAAGAGCTGGATGCAGACCAAAGATGGTCTCAGGGTCTGACCACGGAGGTCTTACCCTTAATTCTTCCTGTTTTCAGTTGAAAAAATTGTTTTGTGGCTGTGTTCCTGCCTGTAGTTTTGCTGTTGTGTAGTTCTGTGTTTCAGCCCAGAAATGGTAACATTTACTAGCGGCTGAAATACCTCATCTGTTACCTCATCGGTTAAAGAGGTGTTAGATAACGATACTTCGTCAGTTAAAGAGCAATTCGGGACACTTTGAATTTCATATGAAGACAGATTTGTAGATGTTAAGCCTGTTGAACAGACTTACTTTTGTGGGCCTAATTTGATTACAGAAGTAAGTTACGAACAATCAGAAAGTGTGGAAGGTAACATAAGCATTGTGCAGAACCCTGAGAGAGACTGGGAGGCAACCTGACAGAGACAAAACTAGTAACAGAGGTATCTGGGAATTACTTGGTATAAATCTCCCCTATTATCAAATTTCCCTGTGGCCTCTACAACCAGTAGAAATCTATCTATAGAAAAGCTTATGGACAGCTGCCAGTAGATGATGCCTGGAAATCAGGAATGAGACAGCTGGTGCTTGACCTTGCTTTACTTGATCCTGACTTATAAAAAAAGCTGGAAATCTCAGGGCTCCCATGACTCCAGAGGGAATCACCCTTTCCAGCCCTGCGGAACAGCCTTCTCAAGAAGATCTATAAGCCACAAGCAAAATTTTCCATGTCCCCTGGAGACTTCCCCCAGCTAGTCATTGAAACATACCCCCAATGGGAGTTTCAAAGATGTTCATTGGTGGTGATTGATTTTTTTTTCCAAAACTGTCACTGGATTCCTGGAATAGGCCGTGCAATTGCAGCCTGAGAAAATCTACCTAACTACTATGCAACAGATCCAGAAAATTGCACAGCAAGACTTACAAACTCTTAGCATACTGCCTGAGTAGAACAAGGATTCTCAGAGTTGCATTGATAATTAAAATAATAAACATGGCATATTGACTAAAACTTGAAGGAGAAAGTGAGTTATATAAGAACTCCCCAAAGCTTTAATCCAGAGATAAGAACAAAACAAAAAAAATCCTACCTCTTCTCTGTCTGCTTTGCCCTCTGCTGCTGTGGCCTGTCCCTCAGCCTAGCAAAAGTAGCTGAGAAAAGTCTAACACTTCACAATAATTTCCAGAATTCCTGGGTCCCCCAGTAGAGGGAAGTATTGTTTCATTTCCTTTGGCTTTGAAAGGCTTTGCCAGGGGAAATAAGGCAGAAGTACAGAGACATCAGTAATATACAAAGAAGGAGATGGAAATGATCACTTAGACCTTAGTCTTGCAAGTACACACCTTCTTGCATAACCAGGAACTCAAAATAAATGAGTGCATAAAAGCTACAGGATCAGGCCCTACACATTTAATATGCATATGAAGGATGCAGAAACTGTACCAAACAAAAGTCCTACAATGAAAGCTAGAAGTGAAAATTAGAGTTTTTTCCCTGTTATTGTCAGTGTTTTCCCGGATGATAGTTTGTAGCTTAAGCCTTTGCTTGTTTCCTTACTGCTGTTATGTCTGTCAGCACTAATTATCCAAGGGAAAGTGGGGATGAAATATCCAAGTCATACAGATAGCACAGCTTCCCAGGGCAGCTCTGCAAAAAGCCAGCTTGAATTTCTGCATGATGCTGCCAGGTGAACTAATTCAGGGAGGGCTTCCCAGTTATTGTGTGCTGTCCCGTGGGTACTGGAAGCTAGCTAAGGTGGGATCAGGGTCACTTCTCCTGAGCTCCTGGAGCAGGAAGCAGGAGGGAGTCAGGCACGGAGCCTGCTCAGTGTACCAGCTCCTTGTGCTGTGCTCTGGGGCTGTGGACATGATGCTTCCAGCTGGCTCAGTGGGAGCAGAGCTGTGTCTGAACCAAATAAAACTGATTTGGGTGCCTCAATCATACTAAATATACTAGGACCAGAGTATAAACTCTGACAGGTAACCTTAATTATTCACACACTCCTCAGTGTGATTTTCCCCTGGGCTAATTAACTCTCCTGCAGACCAAGGTAGACAGGGACAATTTGGAGAGCATGGGCTGGAGGCAAAACGGACATAGTCATCTCAGTCAGGGCTGAAAGCAAATTTTCCCATATGGACATGATCTATGTGGTATTGCATGGAGCCACACTGCCTGAGTAGAGACAGATCTGTTCTTCCTGTCCTGTGAGGTGTTTATCTGCAGAGGGAGTAATGTGCTGGCTGGTGAGGGAGAGCAGACAGAAAAGATCATGCTGCAGAACCTTTCTACTCCTCATCATGACTGCATCTTGGGTGGCTTCACCTTTTCGGGTGCTGGTATCAGTGTGAGCTCCAGCACCATGGGCTGCAGCACTGGCCTGGTGCCCTGGGTAATCATCAAGGGCTGAACTGCTTGGGGATCCCTTCTTCTGCTGCGCCATCTGCATGCCTCTTAGGATCTCCTCCAAACTTACTCTGGATGCATACCATGGAAAGTCTCAGAGGTGACTGAGTGAATCCTCTTTCCTGTGGAGCAAATGAGATGATCCTGCTACGAGTTTCAATAATTTCTCCCAGCATTTTAGGTACTGTGATGAACTTAGCCTCGATTTCTTAGCAGCTCAGTGCTATTTGCAAAGCTTTTTTTTCCTGGCCAACACAGTGCTGCCATTTTCCCAGTAAAGGCAAAGACAGGATTTTTGTTCACTTGAATATGATTGCTTCATGCTGTTATCTTTCTTACTACTCATGGCAGCACTAATTAAAACTTTAATGACTGAAATTTTGTACTTATAGACCATCACAACTATGTTTTTTTCCTACCTATAAATACCATCTAAATGTGTTATTCCTTTTTTCGTTTTACTTGAAACCAATGAGATAAAATCTGTCTTCCCCCTATGTAATTGGGGAAAACACTTTTTTCCCCCATCTAGAATCTATTGTGGGAAATCCGTAATTTTAAAGTCAAATTTGTTTCTGCTTCCCCACTTCTGCTGGCTGCTTGATGCCTCAGTAATGATGTGAAATTATTCTGCATGCAGCAGCTCATGGTGACTTCCTCAAAACATGAGTCAAAAAGGGTTGGACAGACAGCACCCCACTACTCTCTGCATGGTGGCAGAGAGCAATAGTGCCTGTGTTGATGATCTGTCTCCATACTCGGCTCTTATTCAATCATTTTGAGGGTGATGTTTTACAATACAGGAGTGGGTATGGCAGAAATTCCTCCTCAGCTTGTTAGTGATAGTTGTGAGGATTAGTATGTCATGCTTTGCAGGAACTGAGGAACGTGTTATACTCTTTACACAGGCATGAGCAATAGGGAAACAGCAATGCAGAGATTATTCTAAAACATATATTTTCTTGGGCACATTGTGGGTTACTGAGTGCAGAGCTGTTTAACATTGCCAGAAATGTCAGAAAAATTTTCTTTCCTCATACAGAACATCAAATGTGAGCAGAAGCAGTTTTGTTGGTTACAATAGACAGATTAACTCAGAGAACAGGTATCAGTCGATTTGTTTTAGCATCAATTTTACTCATAACCTGGAAGTGAAAGGATATCAGACAGCTGCCTTCAGTGACCCTACATATGATAACAGATGAGCATGTGTTCATTGGAGAAAGGACTTCAGCACTTTGAGGTAACACTTGCCTTCTGCCATGTTACTGCCCTTTGCTGGAAATGCTGTCCCATAGCAGAACCACTGGAAGGGACGTGTGAATGCTCATCCAGGGTTTCAGAGCACAATCTGCCTGCTGGGTTCAAGTTGCTCTGGCGAGCTCTGGAAAGGATGTCTAGGCACTGCTGGGCGCAGCGCTGGGGCAGGTGATCCCGACGGCCAGCAAGCAGCTGTGTCTGCTGACACTAGGTTCACTTCTCTTCCCTCTTCTGGAAAGATTTAGTGTCTGACTATTAGCAATTTATAAGTTTTTGCTAATGCTGAAAACTCTTGTCAGAGATATGTGCCTGCATGCTTTCTCCAGGCAGAAGTGTCAGCAGAATTATCCACAGGCACCAGTCAGGGCAAGTGTCTGGCTGTTTCTGATTCCTTTGACTAAATGCTGTTGCTGGGTCTTACGTGGAAGCATGCCAGTGAGCAATGCCAATTAGGAAAGGGCATTTAACACAAAAAAAAGATCTAATCAGTGTATAGTAAACAAAGGCATCTTGCCTTGTGTCAACAATACACTGGGCACATGGCTACAACTTCCTCCAACTGTGTGACCTCCATAATAAGCAACTTTGTCCAGCAATGTTTAGAACAGCCACACACATAGGCTGGTTGTCTTAAAAATGACATTTTTCTAGTGTGATGAGAGACACTGTAAAAGAAAAGGCAAAATACAATTCCTTATATTGCATAAGTCTCAGGACTGGATTCTTGATATTTTTTGCTAACGGGTTTCACCCCTGCTTTCCTTTTTTCTGCCTACCCTATGTAAGGATGTAACTATGGACAGATATGACAGAGGTCAACTGCTAAACCTTTTCTTAAAAGATGGGACAAAATTTTGCCTACTACTACTACTACTACTACTACTACTACTACTACTACAACTTTGTGTATTTGGTTTCTGACTAGGATTGACCTCTCTGAGCTTAAAATCAATAAGAATTTTTGATATAACTAAGCAGAATACTTTCAAAGGACATGTTAATATTATCAGTAGATCAATGGAGACTGAATCCAAATGTATCACTTCACATTCAACTCAACTCATGTATCTGTGTGCAGGATAAATGTAAATATAAGGTGATTTTAAACCATGTGTTAGAAATATTACACATTTGGTTCAGTATGTCATGTGTTTAGCACATCACATTTTGTGTTCATGATTTCAGTGAAAATCAGAGAAGAGTCATACCCCAGAAAAAAAGCGCAGCAGATTATGCTGTAATTGGTATTTTATACAGAGGTGACAGACTCTATGAATAAACCACATGCTTAGTGTGTGCATAATGGTTTTCCATTATGAGTTAATACACGGGAAATTATTTAAGGAATATGTAGAATAAGTTCCTTCCTATTTTGGTTGCCACTTGTCTTTGAGTGCATGTGAATCTTTCTACTTGCTTTTAATGGAGCAACTTCATGCCAACCAGTGCAAGGTATATGTTGCATCAAGTCTGCATACCTTAGCAGAGATGATCTAACTCTTCAGGGCAAGCAGTTAACTCCGTATTTACTTCCTGATGTGCACTGTCATAGGAAGACAATGCATCTTTATGAATAATTTGATTTGCCTTAGTTCTGGAGGGTTTCAGTCAGATGTTGTATTTCTCACAAACTATTTCCCATCGCTTGTTTCAGCCCCAAGTGACCAGTAATTCGCACAATACATGGTGCGTTGGCCGCCTCCATCTCATGGGATTGTGTCTGCTCTCTCGCTGGCAAGCTGAAACTTTTCACGAGTTCCTTGGGGATTGGACCTTTCTGCAAATATATATTTGTGTAAGTGTTGCTATAGCAATGTGTGCTTGTGTATTATCTGTCACAGCTTGCAAGTCTCCCCAAAGTGGCAGCAATCATTCTGATTAAGTCATTTGCGCATTGGTGCTTTTCAGGTAATCTTCTTGCATGAGAATTGCCATGAACAAAGTATTTCTGTGTTCAGGAATGAGAAGAGCAAGATGCATGGGTGATACTGATGCCATGAAAATTTTTGCCTTTTCTTTTATACCCCTGTTATGCCTTTTTACAACTTCTGTATTCTTAGTGCTTTTTGCCTACGTTCTTGGACTTGTTTGTTCAGCTAAGAGACTAAACGTTTTAGAAGCTTCGTAGTTAGGGGTTAGTGTGCCCCAGACCTCAAGGTCCTCTCCAGAACACATTCTGTAAACCAAGATAGAACCATCCAGGGAAAGGTTCCTTGGGGGTGTGGGGGGGGTGCTCATTCAAGCCTCTCACTGGAAAATTTTTGATAGATATGCTAATTAGTAAAACCTATAATGTTACACCAGATCTTTTGGGAGTAGGCATTGCAGTGTGCATTTTGGTGCATTTGACCTGGACGTGTGCACCTAAGGATCCTTAAAATAAATGCCAAGGTAAAATCCCTTTTTCCCTTCTAACCGTGTTTGACTCTTGATTTTAAGACCAAGAAAAGGCATCAATACTTACACAGATGTTGTAGAAAAGTCAGTATTTCCCTACTTCCTCACCTTCTGCACTCCAGTTGAAGGAGAGAGGTTTTCATGTCTCCGTTTGGAAGTGGGTTTTTTTTTTGAGTCCAACAAGGCAAAAAGTTGCCTTTCTTACTGACTGCTGATTGAAGAACAGAAAACACCATGCCTGGCTCCATGGTGCCAGAAGGCAATGCTCAGAAAGCCTTGCAGGGGGCTCTGCTCCTGGGATTTACAATTTATTGCTAGTACCCATACACTGGCTTGGTTCATATTATTCAATGATTGTGAGGCGTATGGTTAATAGAAAAACCAAACACAGAATTGAAAAAAGTCTCCTTTGTCATGGAAGTAATCCAGTTTGACTGTAGGAGACTTTCCTTATTCTCGTTCTAGCAATTTGCATTGTGGTGTTTGCAGTGATAACCAATCAAAATATTCTATCAGGCTGTACTAAGTACTGCAAAAAACTTTTTCATATTTGCATGCAGCTGTGAGGTCTTTCTCTGATTTGGCATTGAATCTGGAAGATATTAACTGAGGACTGCAGCACTCAGTTGACTCCAGTGTTTTAGCAAAACTTCCCTCTGCTGCATAAATAACCTGGTGGTGGCTGTGCTTCAGAGTGGCTGGAGTACGGATTGAGGTGGTGTTAACTGCATGCTCCCAAGTTCTGAAGTTAAGGTTGATCCCTTTGCTGCTGGTTGGCACAGTGTCTACATCCAGAGGATAATGGTGAAATATTTCTTTTAATTTTCCTGAAACATGGAACTTGTCCTGGTCTTTCTTTTGTACCTGAAACCAGGTAGAATATTCCCATTTAACCAAAATATACATTCATGGCTTTGGCTGTGTATATGACTGTATATGGGAAAATGAGTTATCCCTGACTAGGTTGCCTGAGTCACCCCACTGTGAATGTGCTCGTCTGTATGCAATTCAATGTATTTCACGTAGTACTATGAGGTCTTGGGCATTGGAGACAATTTCAGGGAAACTTGTCTTCTGACTAATCTTATCTTTGATTTCCCAATAGCTTCTAGGAGCACAGCTGTTTAATTGCCGACTGTTTCACCCACAAATTGTGCAGATGCTTGCCCAGCTTGCTATGGGTTAGGTTAGTAGAAGTATTCAGTGTCTTGCAGACTCCTAATGAGCAATACCAGGAACAACCACATTTCCTGCAACGGCCTAGGGTTTGACATCCGATTTCCTGGAGAAAATAATGGGGAAATAATTTTCTATTGAGCTTGTATCTGCCCAGTTACTCACAAGTGTAAAAGCAGAGGTAATTCATATGTTTGTTTTCTTAGAGGCTGGATTGAAAAGAGGGCAAATTGGCATTTTGCAAAAGGTTTATAAGAAGAACAGTAGAGTGCAAAAGAATTATTAAGAGCAAAGAGGTGAATTAAGGCAGCTCAGGCACCATCAGAAGATTTATATCAGTTCATTGCAGGTTCCAGCTAGATGCAAGTTATATCACTCTGTAGCTGAAGGAGGGAAACAGGTGGCTCCTAACCCCTGAAATGCGGCTTTGAGAATGTAAGTAGGGCATCTATTTCTGTCCACTAGTGATACATTAAGCTGAAGTGCCTCTGAATGGTGAGGAGGTGTTACAAGCCAAGGGGAGACCATCAAGTGACCTGTAGGAAACAGTGAATAAGATGAGGTATATGAAAAAGTGCCTCCTTCAGCAGCCGCTTCTTCCTGGGGAAGCTCAGGAATGTTTTGTGCCAAGCTCTCCAACTTCACATAGGATAGACCAAGTTAAAGGTGGGGGATTCAAAGAAGTGTCAATCTCAGTGTGAGCACCTGTGTTAACCCATGCACGTGGAGTTTGTTGGGTTAGTCTGACTGTGGCAATCTGGAGCCTGGGTCAATTGCTTGAGCTCCTAGTGAAAAACCTGAACTCAGCCATCTTGGAAAGAAAGGGTGGGAAGAGTTGGATAGTCTGTGGTGGAAAAGACAGAAGTTCCACCTAGGTCAGAGAGTGAAAAGGAGGGTGATGCTGATGGCATGCATCCATCACTTCCTGCCATCTGCAAGCTTCCCCCTGAGAGGAGGTACAGACCCTCCTTTTGGGAATAAACAGTTAGGTAATAATTTATGTGTAGACAATCTGGTACTGAGAACAGGATAATTTTCTCAAGCCTCAAAATAAATGAGCCTGAAGAGGTGTGTGCTACATGTAAAACTGAATGAATGCTGTGGACACTTTCTGTTTGAGTGTGTGGAACTTTGAAACATCCACTTCAAAGTGTCCTAGAGAGCTGCAGCCAAGCAAGTGTCCTTTTATGTTTAGTTTTGCTTCTTCTGGGTAATAAACACCTTCTGTTTCTCTGTTAGTAACAGCATGAGGTCTCCTCATTTTCTGTAGCAAAATTAGGTCATCGTATTGATTTCCAAAATTATTTATCATTATGTGATGTGTTGGGTTTAGAACTTGGCTCAACTGGTGGGCAAAGGGATTAGGCTCCACAGGACATAACTCCTGTCAGTGCTAATGCTCTGCCGATGAAGGCAGCAGCTCTGCAGCACTGGGAATGCCCTCAGCACCTCTTTGTCCAGAGGGTACTGAGGTATCCATGATGTGTCCTGCGTTGCTGGAAACAACATCTCTTAGACGTGGTAATGGTTGTGAGACCAGTTAGCACAACCATTTTCTTTTCTTTGACTTAATTAAATGTTGGAAATGAACAGCTGGAGCCACTGTTGTTGGCTAAGACTGCTATCTAATCCAGGTATGGAATAGTAGGCTACCTGAGATCACTTTCAGCTTCATATATCTCATACTCTTAACAGTTTTTATCACCCAGGTTCAGCACAGGCTTTTAAGTGTTTTCAGTAAGTGATGATTTAATTAATTAACTAAAACCATGTTTGTTTTCTTTTCCAGGATGGTACTAGACAACACAATATGCCATGCAAGTGTTGACAGTTTTGTCACAACACCAAGGCTGAGCTCCACAGAAGCAAACTCTGCGACCCTGAGCTCACCCTGGACCCCCAGCCAAAGCTCTGGGGCTGTCGGTGCTGGGTGTGAGTGGGCTGGCCCTTGCCCACTGCCAGGAAAGGTGGAGGCCAAGAACTGCAAGCCCCCCTGGAGCCCACAGAGCTTTGCCAAGCAGGTAAATGGAAAACAGATGGAGCTCTGCCAGAATTTTGTTGCACAATTTCTGTAAAACTTCCACTGAAATTTAAAGACAAATGAATGGAAATATTCCATCTATAGCACCACCTAGACCTCTTAGTGAGTAATTGCTGACTAGCTTTAATTACTATGTCAGCCATTGAGAACCAGAAGGGTTTAATGAAAATGAACACCAGACCCAGCTACTCTGACACGCCTAGGCCTGCTGCTGTTCTTCAGGACAGGTGCTATTGAATACAGTCTGTGATTATTTATGGACTAGAGAGGATTTTGGCCTCTAATGAGTGTCCCATTTTCTGCCCCTTTCTAAATCCAGAGCCGAAATATTCATTACTTCTGTTTTTGGTTTTTTCTACATCACTTCTGGCATTCTTGACACATCCATTTGATGACACACCTCTATGGCCACTAAAATTTCTAACATTTTCATTACTTTTTTTTTTTGTTCTTGAAGACACACCTTTTTTTTTAACTCCCTTCATTCATTTTCTACAATTGTAATTGTTTAATTAAAACAGCCTTCTGACACAAGAAAATTATACCTCAAGCATCATCGAGACAGAGCTGAGCTGATGCTGCAGGGAATGAAGGCTGCCTAACAAGAAGGGAAGGAGAAATCAGGGTGGATGTTTGTGGAAGAGGTGTTGAGCGCGTGTCTGGAGCTGCAGCGTCTCCCTCATTAGCAGGCAGCTTGCAAATGCCGGCTGGCCATGGGCATGGTTCCCACATGAGCTCATTGATGCTGGAGCTGTGTGTAGACCAGTGTATTTTGGTCTATGAGTATACATCAGACAAGTATTTCACAGCAGGAAAACCTGCAGCTGCAATGCTAGGAAGTATTTATACACAGCGGTACCATGCCGTGTGCACTCCGGTGCTATAGTTAGCAACACACCATATATACTCCCATACTTGGCTGCTGTACCGTGTATCCCAGCTAATCCAAAGAATGAGGCCTTCAGTATCTCACAGATAACCCACTTTTAACACAAGCCATTCACCATACCCAATGACATCTATGCAGCTCCATGAATAGATAGAAAACAGGGAATGCCAAACGGCTATTATATAAAGGGTCTGCCATCTTGCTCATCTGCAGATACATGGACACACAAATTTCTCTCTTAAAAGGGAATCAAGTTTTAGCAATACCTGTGTTAAGGCTACCACTTTGACTCTGCTTGGTTTTCAAACAAAAATTCTTCTCCTGCTAGACTAAAGCAGATGAAAAATAATCTGCAGTCTTTGAAAAGTTAATTTATTACACATTCATGGATGGTCTAATAATAAAAATCTTCACCAAGCCCATTGTCAACACTACAAAATGAATAAGAAACTCCAACATCCAGCATTCCCAGCAGTGCTAATAGTTAGTGACCAATACTGGCCTTACTCCCAGTGCGTGTAGCAGCTGCCAATCACTGTCACGTATTTTAACTCAAAACCGTGACATTTTACAGCCCCCCATCTCTGCTTTTTTTGCCATAAAAAGTTAGTTATGCCATCATTCCATAGTTCTGTTACTTTTCTTGAGGTCATCTATGTATTTTAGGTGGACTACATGAATTCCTAAGTCTCTACACTCAGTTGTAGTCATAGTATGTGTTTTTATTCTGAAGCAAAGATGTAGTTACAATTTCATACATACAACTCTCAGTAATGGTAACAGGAAGAGAGGTATGGTGGTGTTTTACTATTAATTCTAGTCCATGTTAAATGTCTCTTCAGTAATAAAACAACTTTATTTGTATTAGTCTGCTTAAAATAGAGAAAAATATTATTGGCACCATTTTCTTTAAAAAATACAAAGCCAGACGTAGCATTCATGAGGAAGTGTTTCCCAGTATATTAAGGATACAGTACTCAAGTCAGCATATAATACTGCTCAGAAAGGTAGCCTTTGACATGGAATAAATGTTTGATACTCCTTTCCGGTTAATCCCCAAGTATACACAATTTATACACACACACACACGCACACGCACGCACACGCACACAAACAGAATTTTGTGTGAAGGTGGGAACAGAAACAACTTTTGAGTGTTCACAGCCTTCCGAATTCACAGGCATGCACTCAACAGATTTCTAAGTCAGATAATGAAAACTCCTATTACATGAGCTGGCGTTTGTGAAAGCATGATAAACCCAAGTCGCACCTTCCCACTCGTTCCCTCTGCTAAGGAGGCAGCAAGACTGCTCCGGCTGATTTTCCCTGCTGTGTGCAGAGAGCATATGTAGTGAGCTCTCCACAACACAGACCAATTCATGATCTGACTGTTAATTAAGCATGAATGTAACATGGAATGCAACCCTTTTTTCCTCCTGTCTTGAACAGCTGTATAGCACGATACACTTGAGATTGTCAGTAATGGTGTTACCCTTGCATAACTTAACTATACAGGATGTTGCTGAATGCTGACATATGCAGAGACAAGATGAGGCACAGCAACTGAGCAAGTAATTCAAAATTGTGGTGTACAATGGTAACACAAAACTTTAAGACATGCATTAAAAATTCTGAACAGGAAAACATCTTGCCATTTATTGTAACGTAAGTAGTAAACATAAGAATGTGTTTTTACACAGGTAGCAGTTAGGGCTTGCTACAGGGATATTTCAAACACTGGTGAATAAAAATGAACCTTTTACAAACCCAACAATTCAACATGTTTCCTCCAAAACAATATTAAGTGTGTGGCTATGAAAACAGAGTGATACATAAAAAAAAAAATCAAAAATCATATACCACATATTTATGACTAGAGGAAAACAAAAAATTATGTACATAAATACATACATTTTTATATATAACAAATTACAGTTTCCTGCACTGAACATTTATCAAATACACAAATACTGAACAATACTGGATAGGGTGCTTTGCCACACCTTGTGGTCTCCTTAAATTCCTGTGAGAGTGGAAGACAAGTTTTTATGGAGGATACAACTTGTTCAGTGATGCAAGCTCACACAGTAACTAAGAACTGAACAACAAAAAAAACCCCTACAGCAGAAATGACTGGTATTTCCAGCACAGGCATCTTTAACAACAAAATGAGAATACTCTGCTGTTCTTCAAGCACGTGCCCCAACACAGAATCTCTGTCAGAAAGCTTTATTCTGTATGACAGCTGTCACCTGCTAAGGGCAATGAATTTGGGCAACAAATCCAACGCTCAGCTTTGTCCACTGGCTTGTCAAAGCCATCATCTTTCAGACAGGCAGGTCAGTCAACATGATGGGAGATTTTGAAAGGGGTGACGCCAGGTGAAATGAAAAGTATGGTGAATGCTTTCTATTTTCAAAACCAAAATAACTTTGGACATAGTCCACAAAAATAGCTTGGTGTCACTCCTTTCAAAATCTCCCATGATGATAGTAAACAGAGTTCCTAGAGCCTTGGAAAGGCAATGGCCAGAAAACCCCAGTGCCTTGTTTTGGATCTGATGATCATGGGAATGGCTGCCCAGGTCCAAGAGAAACTCTTCCCTGCCCGATAGACTGACCTGTCTATCTGAAAGATGACAGCTTTTACAAGCCAGTTGACAAAGCTGAGTGTTAGACTTGTTGCCCAAATTCATTTAGATATTCTTCGGAGCACACAATACAAATACTCGTGTTATAAAAAGCACTTGGTTGTCTTCACAGGTCAATGACGTCTTGAGCTTGGGGGATTGTAAATCCAGTCCATTACAATAAGAGTCATACTCACAATCATGAAGATTATGCCAACTATGAGGAAAATTAGAGCCTGCAATTGGAAAATGAAATTCTATTAATAAAGCACGTGACTGAGCAGTCTGTAGCTCACAGACTGTCCCACTGGATCTGCACTAATGTAATACCCAGGACCTAAGTTTGGGTTATTTGCTGTGACTAAAGCCCAAGTAATGTTATAAGGGCTACATGAATCAAAGTTAGTCCTGTGTGAACTTCAGTCCAAGAGAGATGGACTTTACACAGCTAGATCTGAAAACTACCCACTCTGGTACTATGAACAATAATAAAAAATATAACAGAGAAACAACTTTTTTTTTAATCTTTAAAAATTGACGATTTTTTAAATGATCGTAGTCTCTGACATTAAGAACGACTTCAGAGTTAATCTGTTTGATCCTTATTAGACAAACAGGTAAACCCGTATCTCTTATCTGACAGCATCTTTGTATATATTCAAGTGATTCAGATGTTTGTAGTCACCCTTTGCTTAAGTGGAGCTTTAGTTTACCATAATCTGTCCACACTTAACAATATTTCATCTTGTAAAATAAAAATGAATATTCTATGTGATCTCAGTGCAGGGTGTGAAATTCTAGATGTGCCTAACACAAAACAACATGAAAAGTGAGCAAAGACACATGAAAAAATAATCACAGTGTTTCTATAATAACTGCTACAAGACATTGTAGAAATCATTTCATTATAGTAAACTTCTCTTATAATGGAAGTATGTATGAGTTGAACTTACATGTCTTTTGTTAACATATATATAGATGTGCTCATCTGTTTATATTATGTGCCCACATATGTATTTCATTAGTAACTTTTCTGATGACATTTTCAAAGAACATTTCCTCAGTGACAGTTACTGATGTTCAGGATGAAAGGTATTGAAGTGGCAGTCCAGTATGACATTTAGACATATGCTGTGCATAAATAATAGACCTTCATACGTATATCCTGTAGGTGTATGGATCTGTCTCAGAGGAGAGCTCGCTATTACTTATCTCTGCAGTACAACTTCCTTCTTAACCTTGACCTCAATCTTCCTCTTAATCCACAGCTGGTCTTCTAGGATGAACCAACAACTTCTTACAGACTGTCTTGATGCTATTTATGCAAATGCAGGTGTTAACTACAGCGTAAGTCGGATTAAGTAAGTCCCCTTTCCTAGTGGTTTAAGACACACTTTATCCTGAGCATGTAGGTGTCAGGAGCAGTAGGACACTAAAGGCTTTGTCTTGTGAAGCCTCAGCTGAATCCCACTGCCCAACCTGTATTTTGAGTGAGACACTACCATTTATGAGCAAGTGCCAGATGTTGCAATTCAAAGGCCTGAGTATTAATGATGAGTGGAAAGCACACACCCTCCCACCCTTCCTTTTGTAACTGCCCCCAGTTGTCTTACCCCAATCTTCTGGGGAGACCTCAGGGGTTCCTTCTCAACAATTTGCAGGTAGAAGGCAGCAGGGAGGATGAAAATCAACAGTGTAGCAGAAGAGGCTCCTGGAAGGGAAAGCAGAGCTGAGTGCTGCACCATTTGACAGAAAAGCAGAGTGGTACACCAGCAAAAGAGAGCCTGTGGGGAGGCAGCAGCCTTTCTGAGCCCAGCTGCACAAAGGGCTCTCTCTGCAGACAACATTCACAGAGAGCTGTAGATGTCCAAACACTGATTTGGGTGCTTGGGGCCTGAAGAGACACTTTTTACTGGAAGCATTTTTTCAAAGTGGTGTGGCTGCCTGTGGTGCAGATGTCTACATGTCAGCTGGTGAAGCAAGGGCAACTAGACATTCCCAGGGCAGGATGACCCTGGAAAGCAGGTATTGAAAAGAGCGTGGATGATCTGTGCCTAAGAACTGCCCACTCCTCTCTGCTCAGCAGAGCCTAGCATGGTGGCCCAGGTATAAAAGGCAGGGAGGAGCAAACCAGCTGCAGAAACCCCATGGAGGTATCTTTCCTGAAGGCATCTGCATCCCTGAGCCCTCAAGCACTTCAGAGCATGGAGGCTCTTCATGGACCTCTTTGGTCAGAGGCCAAATCTGACCAAAAGAAAGTGGCAGGGAGAGAACTGTTAATGTCAAAAGAAATGTGTCACTCTTCTCCTTTTTCTAGTGTAACAGTTTGGAAGTCAATACATTTTTTTCATGCTCTAGTGGCTTGAAAACCAAAGGTGATTTCCCTCTCCTGCACGTATTAAATTCCCTTTTGGTCAAAATGGGAATTCCTTACCAGTTTTTATACTGGGATTATTGGATTCCTTGTGCCTCATGCAAAGTAACAACAAAGTTGGGTAGTCTGTAGCTTTGTCTGTCAGCTGTTTGGGAATTCTTATATCCCCTTTAACTTCGTGTTTACGTTACTCTACTGTAAGACCCAAACAGAGACTGCCCTTCAGTTCACAAATTTAAATATGTTGTAGAAAGGATAAAAGAGTCAATAAAAGTATTTATGAAACCTACCGATAAATCCAAAAATGTCTTTAATAGTTGGGACAAAAATTACAAGCAGATTATTAAAAGCCAAAATTACTGCTGCAATCAGGAAATGTCTAATCCAGCTAAATGGCCTTTTGGGAAACAGCAATGCACTGACAGATGAACGGATCTGCAAGATGAAAAACAGCAGGGAAAGTAAAACAACAATTAGTTTATCTTTCCTTTCACTTACAAAAATTATCTATGTTAGTTACCTCTGCTGTGAGAAATTCTGACTGAAAAAATGTGTTTTCAGTCTTTGATTCCCATAATGTAATCTCACTCTGTTGTAGGTTTTTGAGAACTGGGTTCACAGTTTAATGCAGAAACTCAAATATTTGCAGTGTAAAAGAAAGTCAAATAAATAGGGTGTAAAATCAGGGACATGAAATCTGTTCAACTGAAAGATGCTAATATCAGCAAAAAAAAATCCTCAAAGAACCCCCCACTATAAGTACTAATCAGGCAAGAAAAATGCATGTGTCAAATATGAACTGCTGTATTCCTGAACCTGATCCCTCTGAAAATCCCACAAGAATTCTGTCACTTACTTTTCTGAAGGATAAAGCCGTTGTTTTACTTAATAATTAAATATATACATATACATATCAGAAAAGAAAAGCATATTTTTCAATGCCACTTGGAAATTATAATCCCAAAAGCTATTGCAGAGATCTTTTTTTGCTTCACTGACTTTCTCACACTTCATGGAATTTTTTTTGCTTTTACAACATGAAAGATGGTAAGTAGAAAAAAGGTCAGAAGCAAATCCATTTGGTGGCTGGAGACAGTGTTATTCTCAAGTGCCACTGAAAAAAATATTTCTACACTGAATAAAGCTCCAAACACACTTCTGTTTGGTTGTTTTAAAGTAACATATAACCGCTTCTGCGTGTGTTTGGCAATTGAATAAATATATGGGATTCTCTCAGTGTAGTACATCACTTGAAAACACAGCATGAGTTTTGTATTTCATGTTTTTCAGGTTGATGTGAACCAGTATTAGGAAGACGGAGGCAGATTGAAAATATTTTGTCCAGTTTTTGAGTTGGTGTAAAACAGCTTTATTACAGAAAAAAACTTCTGCCTGCATTCCTGTGAACTTACTGTCAGCATATTGTGCATTATTCCTTCTGTGATACAGTCCTTAAAAAGGAGCTATCAAACTGAAGTTTTACAGCGACTAATGGTAAATAGATCTATACCTCATTTATTTTTCTGGCAATGCAATAAATTTTTTTAAAAAATAAAAAAAAATCTGACTACTTTAAGAAAATACAAATGGAGTGATTCATTAAAAAAAATACTTGATACAATTATACTCCTTATTTGAAGTAATAAGATCTGTTAAGCTGGCTGTCCTGATATAATGTACAAAACTCTTTGATATTCCGGTTTGCAAGCAAATGGTATTTTCTCAGGAGTTCTTTTAATGGAGCAATCAGCACTGTGGTATGTAACTGCTAACTATTCAGACATAAAAATGATTATACAGAAATCTAAAAATACAGAATGCTACACCTGACAGAGGCTTTTGCAATGCCCTTAGCTTGTTTTTCCCATGAAGACTGATCAATTTGTTAAGACTAATTTAAACATTTAGCCACTGGTCTGAACATGATGTTTAAGGCAGAGCACTGGACCTCTCCAAGCTACAAGGACTGATCACCTGGGTGTTTTATACCTGAACCCTTTTTTAATAGATAACATTGAACAGGGATCACTGCTCTTAGGCATTTGTCAGCAAGCCTGGAAACAGTACATATGCAGAGTGTGTGTTGCATCCAGGACAGCGGAGCAACAGGACCCCAGGGTTACTCATGGGAACACTGTGGTGTGATGCAGCTTGCTGGGAGCCCTCCAGCAGCATGATGCTGGGCTTGTTTGTACATGCTGTATAAATGACACACCAGCCTCCCAAAACCAAATGGTGAAGATTGGCTATTTTCTCCTTTGCTGCATGGTAGCTCATGGAAGGCATGAGGGACAGTCTTATACATTCAGGAGCCTGTAGCTCTGCTCACCGGGGGAGATTGATCCCTGAGGGGGTTGGTCCCTCTGCAAAGCAAATTGTTTAGCTGTGCCTTTCTGTCCATGCTACTGAGGTTATTGTGCTTTTCCCTGTGAAGAGCACACAGAAGCTCCAAAATTTGCTCAGACAACTGACTATGCAACTGAGTCCTATATGCCTCTTTCTTCTGGCATTTAGCTTCCTCACCTGTCCATAGACTCAAGCATGTAAGGTGGGAACAAGGGCCTCTGTCCTCGTACTTTGGCAGCCTGGCCTGGGAGTCCTGCACAATGCGTGATCTGAGCTTCATGTGTCTGTCCTAAGTTTGGATGCTATAGTAGGTGCCTATGTCTGTATTACGAAACCTTGTAAGTAGTTTCAGTATATCTCCGAGTCTTCGGTACTTAGCACTGCTCTGATAAATATACTACAGAAAGAGCAAGAGAGAGACAGAGAAGTCATTCCTGATTTATTTATAAAGACTGATTTATTTCAGTCTTTCGAATTTTGCAACCATAACTGCCTAAGGTCCATGCTCTCATCAAACTGCGTGTGAGAAAACAGAGCTCTCTAAATAAAAAGCTCAGGCTTACTTTTCTTCAGTGCTAAAATCTGTCTGTGCCGAGCACCTTCAGTCAGTGTATATGGGTTAGTCCTGATTTCAGCCGTGTTACTTACAGGGAAAAGGACAAGAGGCACAGTCAGGGTTACAGCCACCAGCACTGCCAGGCGAACTGACAGCAAGAGGGTGTCAAAGGTGTACACTTTAGTGTATGTATGAAGGAGCTCATCTTCAACTTCTCCTACGAAAAGGAAACAGAAAGGGGTTAAATCACTTAAGCAGTACCTTGCACATTTACAAGATCTTTACACTGCAGCCAGATACGAGGTAAGATTAACTTTAGCCCAGCTGTTGTCATGAGATACATGTTATGGGCTAGACATGAAAGGAATTTTCCCACCCTGACTGATACAAGTCCATCATTCAGAGACTATGAGGGTAATACAGCTCTGAGGTGATGCTTTCTGCTCTAGTATCTTTGAGATGACTTTGAGAAAGTCATTAAGTGGATGCAGAATCTGAAGTAAAAATAATTTCTGTGATATGGAACATGAAACAACTCACTGAACTGGTAACAGCTCCTTCTGACCTGCACCCAGATGTCCCAGCTCTCAAACAGAGCCCTCTTGCCCCAGTGGTAGGGAGCAGATTGTGCTGTATCATTCACTTCTCTGCTCTATGGAGGAACTAACAAGGTAAAAAGAGGTGGCGTCTGCACAATAGTGCGCTAATAGAGGGACTACTCTGTTTGCCTATCAGTTAGTCTAGCTCATCCAGATTTCTTTTTACACTAGAATGATTTGCACCTGTTTTTCAGCATAGATGAAGCTGAACTAGTGGCGTCAGAGACAGACTGGATAGCACTTAATAGTGTCATGTAACACTGTTGAGCACTAGAGTATTTTTAGTACTCTTGGCCTTTGCCAAGAGTCAAGTTTACAGCAGCTTCTTGTCTGAGTTCACAAAGCCAAGGGAAACAAAACCAGTCCCCCTAGTAGGCACCCTAGTAGGTGCACTCTGAGTCTCTCACAGGTGAGGAACTTGTGGTCTGACAGCTGGGTAAGTCCCACCGTTCATTCAGAAGGTTACACACTGTGTATTATAATTGAATGTTGCTTACACTTGGATTCAAACCCCCAGAAAATACATTAATACTCGAGCGTTTGCGACAGAACCAGCTTGTCTGCTTTAAAAAGTGAGAGAAAATTCTGCAGAGACAGGGTTTTGACCTACCATAGAAGGTAAGGTATCCAAAGAGGGCAGCCAGAAGATACATGATAAGCATGCCAGTGATGGAGACATTTGAGACATTCTGCATCCGCTTTCGGGAGCGACTGAAGTACGAAAGAAAGAGAGTAACAGTCCTATAAAGCCTCTACTTGTACAAGAAGTGCTCTGAAGTATCTTAGCTCTCTGACATACCCTCGCTGGATAGTAAGTTCATAGCAACTATATCGGTTACATAGAGTTCTTGATGTTTTACAACTCTGTGCAGAGCAGCACAGATTTATAAAATGTGTTGAAACTCCATTTCTAGTGCTTTCTCAGTGACAACATAAAAATGTGCCACGTTATTTTGTATATCATTATTTATTAAATGTCAATCTCAAATGGTGTATTTTAGATTAAAACAAATGGAGTGACTAGAATTACAGGTCTGTTAATAATAATAGACAAGAGCTTTCAGCCATCTCTATATGAACATACACTTATATCTACATAGGGCTGTTCTGCAGGTTCAAGAATCCCTCGCAGATCAAATCCTTTCTTCATACATCATTTGGTTAAAGAAAATCTTCATCTTACAGAACCTGCAAGCATTTTCCCAAGTCATATGAGAATTTTTATTGCTTTTGAGGTTAAACCTACTGAAACAGGAGGTAATGGATCTTAGCCTCCTTGAGTTTTCCAACACATCCTCGTGTAATGCAATTTTTGCTGTTCAACAAATGCCTTTTATTAGCCCTTCCCAACTATCAACTCTGCGCTGTTTTAAGCAAGCGTATTTGATTTTGGATATTGGTTACGTAAAGCAGGCTGAGTGAAGAGCCTACATAAGACACCCAAACCAATGGCATCCCAAGAAACTTTAAGAGTAAGCAGCAACAGACCCAGGCACAGAACTCATTAAGATACTATTAGAAACCAGAATGATCTGTTTCAGTGCAACCAAGTTCCCTGGTTTATTTCAGATCATTTGAAGGACTGTCCAGATTCCTCCTTTCCTAAGTAAGTATCGATCAATGCAGTGGTTCTCTGTCACCAATATCTGACTACAAGATCAAAGCAAAGCCAGTATCTGCTTACTATGGAAAGCAATAAATCATTATCATGTGGGTGTTTACACACCAGCAATCAAGGGACAACATGTAGAAATTGTTCTCTATCTATCACTGGATAACTGGAAGTATTGGACAAAATTTAAGAACCTTACTCTTTCAGTTCACTGTATATTGGTAGCACCTCAGGGTGGCATACGAATGCAAATGCCAGGATGGGTATTGCATAGGCAGTCTGTAAAATAAAGCTCCCATTAGTAAGAATGGTCACGGCTGTACCTCTGACTTTTGGCAGGCAGTAGTGTAGCTGTGGTACAAGTGGTGAAAGACAAGTTCTACAGAATCTCCCTTACCCGTGAGTTGAACACAAAGTATTTTGGCTGGCACTTGTCACTGTTGTCACTGTGTGCTTCGTATTCTACTCCGCTTTTTGGGGAGGCATCTTTTGGCTCCTCAAGGCTCGGAAAGTGCCCGGCTGTGTTGTCCATCATGAAATTCACACCAGAACCGAGTGACTCATTTGATAACATGACCTGGTACATTGGCCCTGTGCTATTGGTGGTGGTCCAGTTTTCAATCCCCTGGTCCATGATGGGAAGAGGACAGGGTATTTGGGATTTCTTGAAGATTACCTACAAAAGAGTAGACAATGTTATCAGAAGAGTAGCACTGTAGGAGATTACACATCTGTGGTATTCCAACAGAAGTATAAACAGACACTCAGAAAGACAGGAAGCAGGAAACCAAGTGCTACGACTTCTGTTTCTCCCGCAAATATTTGCTGTTACTCTGTCTCTGCTCTATTTTTTTATTCTCAAGAGTTTTTTAAACTGATTTTTTTATTCTGACTTCATTAAGCAATAGGTTGTTGATTTGATTCACTTGGAGGTGCTATTCTAATACCCCCATTAAATTGTCATGGTAAGAATAACAGTGTTTAAGGTTTACAGAGTCTGTATTTGCCTGGAGACAATACCCAAACAGTCACCTACCACACCGACAAAGAAAACCATACAGGTCAGCGAAAACCCACTTGTATAACCAAGATAACCTGTGCAGCAAGAAAAACAAACAGAACAGAACAGTTCAGTTACATATAAATTCACAGTCATAACAGGAATAAGAAATAAGCTTAAGCAAGGTATTAAGCTTACCTAAACTTTTTAGAAGGGAGAGGGGAAGAATAATCACAACTGTTACAAGTATGACGAGGTAATTCCCATTAAGGTACCATTCTCTAAAGAGGAAGAATAAAAATAAAAACAATCATCATTGACACTGAAGCGAAAAATTTTCCTCTGAGGTTCAGGCTGGGAAAAGTCACCTACCCAGAATTCTCCTCAAGTTTCATAAATGCTTTGATGACTTCAGGAAGTTCGTATTTAATAATAAAGAGGTAGCTCGACATTGCTGGAAAAAAACCCAAACAAAACAAACACCTTCAGAGAAAACTTTAGTTCCAAAAAAAAGAGAAAAGTTTTTGCTAAAGTAGAGAAATGAGTTTTGTTTAAATAGCAGTGTGACAATAAACAAATCCTTTATATTGTTATGAACATGGTCTGAATGACATCTAGCATTCTGTATTAGAATACAATACAGTTACTACTGAATTTATAGCATACTTAAATCCCTCTGAACTTCTTTTTCCTTTTTTGTTATGTCTTTTTTCCAATGGACGCTGTCCATCCTCATTTTGTAGTAACTTTAGTTGTTTCCTCCTCTAGATCTCTTCAGCTACCTTATCCTTCATACTTTCAACTTCTTTCTTCCAGTATCTTCTACATATATAAAGCAATCAACTAGTTGTCAAGATTCCTGAAGTAAGAGTGGACTTCTACACATCTCATTTAAAATGTATGGCCGGAAGTAATGCTTTTTTCATTTGTTTTACATTTGTCACAGGGAGGTCTCTGGAGACCTATGGATCAATCTAGACAAGGACTAGAGGAACAGCTATTCCTCCTTAATAGGGAAGCATACTTCATTTCTGAATTCAACCAATTTGATATGCAGGCTTGAGGAAGGAAAGGAATACCATAGAATAACATATTTTATGAACAAAATAAAAAAGTCTTTTGCAGTAGAGAGACGTGAACTACCTCTATTTTTGTAGCAAAGTTGCTGTAACAGGACAGTAATGACCTGTTGATGGAGATTTGCAAAACATAGTAAGTTCCAATAGAGAAATTACCAAAAAACCTGCACAAATTTAATTGACTAATGGCACATTTAATTTAAATTTCCATTACCTCTCCTTAAGGAGTCTATAAAAAAATATACACATCCCTGTGGTTTCAGACCTGGTGTTCTTTGGCCTCCTAAAAGGCTTCTTCTGGGATAGTAAAGGAAAAAAAGCTTTGTTGAATGAATGTACTGTCTACCACTACTGTTGATATTGGTAAGTCTCCTGTTCTGAAAGGATGGAGGTTACTTGATAGATATTTCACAGGAAGCATCTTTGTGAGTGAATACATTCAATAATTACTTTAAACACACATCTTGGGAGTAACACAACCCAACTGTTATTTCAAGGAGAGAATTCAGCTGAAAAACGAACTACTGAAGGGCCTTTTATGGAGAAGTCAGAACCCTGTTCCTTTTAGGTCAGACTAATCATTTCAAAGTTGAAGCAGATGCTTCAACTAGATGCTAAGAACAGTCTTAGCTGTACTCAATAAAGAGAAATGGCCAGTTTCTTGAGAACAGTCAGTCAGGCCACTTTAGCCATCTCTTCACTGGCCATGGAGAGATCCCAGGCAACTGTCTTTCACCAAACACTGAAGTGTCAGGTAGCTGAAAAAAAGTGAGATGAATTCCTCATATCCTTCCTTTTTGAAATACAATGTATGCTGTATCTGGTGCATCTCTGATGCCGTTTAGCCAGACAGAGAAGAGAAACAAAGCACTTGTGTTCTGTAGGAAGAGCACTGGAAGCTAGAAAACTTTTGTCTCTTACCTCCAATATTCTGCATTGTGACTGAAATGAAAACACCCCACTTCCCAGGCCAGCCAAATGCCTTTGCTCCCAGTTTTTCATATATTAATGATCCTGAAAAAAAAAACCGAACAAAACCAAAACCAAAATAGAGACATGGGCCACTACATTGGACATACTTGATAAATTGCATTCCAAGGTAAAATACATGCGTGCAGTAGGGACTCTCTTTCAATCACAGCCTGATTATCCTACCTCCTTCTTTTGATATCTTCAGTAAAAGGTGGACCGAGTAGAGTGACAATATTGCTACGCTGAGCAGCAAAACTCTGCAAGGCAAAGCAGAAACCAGAATCCTAAGCAGGACATCAGAGACACTCAGTTGATTTGAACATACACATGCTCATTCTCATGAAGTTCAACATGTAAGTAGTCTTCAGCAAGTTTGTTCTTTGGTCTCCTAGTGCTAAATGCAGAGCTAAGTGTCACCTGTAGCTTACTTGTGAGTACAGTTGCACCTTATACATTCTAAAAGCCCCTGAAGGCTTAAGTCCAGTAAGTGCCAGTTCTGTGCTATTCTACACGGACAGAATCTTGTATCTTAATAAGATCCTACTAAAGTAAACAGGTTTCTATGAAAGAATCTGGTCTTTGGACTCTTACCTGCTCTCTGACTTCTCATTTTCATCTCTCTCTTAATCAGAGCTTTCAAAAAAATCCACAAAAATGAAACACAAAACCAATCATGACTGGGACAACTTTAATGCTACCTCCTACCTGGTCACTGCTTTTGACTTCTTTTGTATCATTGTGCAGTGGAGGTTAGCTGCCTGCTGTGTAAGTACATTAGAAATCTTGCATAATGCTAAAGCATGGCACAACACTGGAAAACCTGCTCTTGGAGCACTGGTAGCTGAGTCTTCTAGCCTTAGTCTGCTTGATGGTACCAGTGCCTGAATTCAGTAATTCTGACTACTGCCATGTTCCTTCCACACAACAGGTGCATCCTACGTGATTTCAGCTACCTGTCTCTTGTAAACTGCTTGTGAAAAATGTAGCTTTGTATGACATTTTCAGGGCATAGCACTGTGGACAGCGTATCCTATCACCATAAGCACCTTGTCATCAGCCTGCATGAGTGCTGGTGAGGAAGGGAATGCGATGATAACATTGACAGAGATAGAAAATATGGATGCACTTTGTTCCATGGCTTAACAGGAGGCTGTGCCCACACCTTCCACTCCACTGAACATGTGGCTTGGTACAGATACGGGAGACACTGACAGCCAAGTTCTTAAATGAGTTAGTCTAGGACCAGACAGAGGCCCTGGGGCCAGGTGACCACCACCAGACCATCATGATTTCCTGTAAAGTGTCCCTCTTCAAGAGAGACAGACAGTGCTACCACCTTCATGTGGGCAGGGTTGTCTCCTGCTGTGGGCTCATATGGCAAGGGGGGATCAAGACAGTGCATCCTGCTGAGATGGCATCCTCCTTGTTCAGGGGCACCCATACAGATGCTATTCAGAGACATGGTCTCCATGCCCTGACACACGAGGTGAGGTAAACCAAAGTCCTCCTGGTTGCACTTGCTAAATCATGCTGTGCAGCAGAAGCGTTACTCTGGTGCAGGCTCCATGCCACTGTAAACTTCCCCCGTGGGAAGGATGTAATGGGAACTTTGGGGGAGCTTCTGAGTTTTAGGAGCCCTCTATTTGCCTTCACCCTGTAGAACACCTTCCAGCATGAAAGCACTCGGGCAACATGAGAACAGTAATTACAAAAATTCAGACAATGCTGCCAGCATGATCTAAATTAGAATTCATGTTCAGTAGTTTCCATTCAGTAGATGGTATTTTTCTATCCCACTAACGCTAACATCAGGATCTGTGAAAACAGAGGAACTTCAAGCAAGTGGATAAATGCTGTGGGGGTAACAATATCTACACACAAGTTTATACTTTTAAATAAAACTCCTTCCTCTACCAGAACAGAGAATGTTCTCATGCAGGAAATATGGAAATAGCACAGTAAAGACAGTGAGCTGTGGGTGGGCATGCCTTTGTTTTTTGCTTTAGCATTACCCCCTGCTTTAGCACTGCCGAAAGAGCCAATATCATAGGCTTGTACCAGAATTTCAGCAACCAGTCAGAATGAACAGTTTCAAAAGAAACATATTATAAAGGTATTTTTCTCCTGTTAGTGAGGCTTAACGTATCACAGTTTTCTTTACAGTGATCATTTATGGACATACTAGTTAGCACAACTGCTCAGAGAAAGCTGGAGGAAAAAAAATCCTACATTTTTCTGACCCTGATGCAGTCAATTTTAGAACTGGCTTCCATTTTTTGCTCTGCAAATACTATATCTAAACCAGTTGAGTGCAGGTATTATGAAGCACTTATACAGAACAGCATTTCAATCTACAATTAATTTTCAGTTAGAAATTACATGGGCAAAACAGGAAATGTTTCTTAGCAACTAGAAGCTGCATGTAACATTTTGAATGTTGCTGCTGTCATAGTTACACAGTCCCCACAGGCAAGAAGCTGTATAAAAACATGCTAGATTTCAGTTATGACAAATAATGGCTTATTGCCACACCGTAATATCACGCTTTATTTCAGTCTCATGGGAGGCTAAAATTAAGGCTTCAGCTAAAATTAAAACCAGTTATTAAAAAAAGAAAACCAAGATTAATTTTTGATAGCTTGTCTCATTAAAAGGAGCCACATGTTAGCCACCAATTAAAAAACTTCCCATGGCTGTATGTTACTATCAAAACTCGTTCTGTGTAGATACTGCTTGTCAGTCACAGACCAGTGCTGTCATTTGGGCACATTGAGTACAAACAGACTTGAAGCAGCAACATTAAATCTGTGAACCCCTTTGCACTCAAAGCATGCTGCCATTTCAGATTATATCGAATATTCTTCCTCCATTTCTACACAGTGATTAGATAGTTGGAATGATGTAAATATATTTATGGGTAATTTAATTCCCTTGTTGGATTCCCATACTGAACTGGCAAGATTGCTCTTGATATTTTAGGACCAGTAGTATACTGTTCTTTCCTTCTGTTTTTTGATTGCACAGTATCAATTCACAATTGTGTTCCTAATACAAAGGAGGTCTAAAACATTAAATAAATAGAAGGGTTTTCAGCAGTGGATGGTTCCTTGTGGTGAAGCTGAAAAGTTTTCATTACAGAGGATCTTATGAGAACCTTCAGCCAACAAACCAAGCTTAACATACCTCTCTAATCATAAAAACTTCAGCTCCAGGCCCCTGCTTATAAACTATTTGCTTCTCCTTCTATGTACTTACATGAAAAGGATAATTCCTGTGTTGGCCATGGCATAGGAGAGCCCTAAGATGCCGCTGCCCATAATGGCATTGCTGAGGTTGAACGAGGACATTCCAAAGGAAGTTCTACCCCTGTGCTGTTGGGTGCAAGAACAGAAAATGGCAGTTCACTTGCATTTTACTAAGCATGACTGGCTAATTATCCTCACTGCTGGTTTTCCCCTTGATCCCTAGAGGTGGAGCTTTCTCAAGGCTCCCAAGCCCAGAGGCACTAGCCATGATAAGGAGTCTCTTTACCCCCAAGATAGCTGTGCTGGTAGTGTTTGCCTCTTCCCAGTCTTTCATTGTCTCAGTCAGGAGGAGGCCCACATTCCTGACAGGCAACTAAGGTGACACAGTTACACTGGCTGTGTTGGCTAGCCTCTATGGAAATACATGCTGTTATCAAATAGACTTTCCAATTATTGATTTTTAAATATTCAGAGTTTCTAAAAGATTTATACAACAGATTATTGAATATTTCTCCAAGTAGGATGTGCTTTTTCCTTTGGGAAACAAAAAGTGTGTCTGGGGGAGGAAAGAAAGGAGCGTTGTGTGCCTAGGATTGGAAGCAGAAGAATGGAAGAGGACAAAACCAGGAGAGAGGGGATGGTGTCTGAGTGAGTTACAACTGACACCAACTGCAAAAGAAGGGAACATGGCTCTTAATCTTAACTTACAATCACAAATAATATTTTTGATTTTATATGATCATTCATTAATAAAATCTGTTATTCAACTGATAAAATAATGCTTTTTATTTCATCGAGTTCACTAAAAATTAACATTAAATCCTGAGCAGGGGATGCACGTGCACATGCACCCCCCAGGAACTGGTGCTGTGCTTCCACTTGCATGAGGAGTTGTCTAGGGAGTTGAAGGTGTGCTGACCATGTAATATTCAGCATCATAAAGCTGAAACAGTAATGTCCTTTCTTTAAAGCTATGCAGCTGGAGGTCGGTTCATTTACACAGATGCTGGAAACTAGAAATACGAGCGTGCATGCACTAAGGCACAGATCTACCTGGCCATAGGAACAACAAAGTCCTTCTGAGCCAAACGTCCTGTCAGGAAAATGGATGCTAACCCACCCTGTCTGCACATCTCAGCTGAAATTACATGGAGATGTTACTGAAGCTCAAGTATAATCTGAGGAATTTTTCTGATTACTTGTGAAGGAAAGACTCGGTTTTACTTGTAATTACGACAACAGAAACGGTTTGCTGCAGTAACTGTTAGAAAATGTGTTAATTCTTTGAAAACAAAAATTACGCTGGCTGAGCTCCAAAGTAATTTTGCTTACTGAATCTTTCAGAAAAAATTCAGGTCAATAAGATATACTTTGTAATCATTCATTCGTTCATTAAAAATGAATAAAACTTACATATTCTTCATTATAGTCTTCCAATTTCTTTTTATCCAGATATCCATTTGTAAGGAACTTTTGACTTTCTGCATCATCACTAGCAAGGGGACTGAACACAAAGAAAAGTAAGAAAATATTAGAGCTTATGACAGACATTTTATTTGAGTAGTGCCTTTTGTCATCAGTGGAAACTCTCTTTTGGCATGTTTAGTAGATCTTTGCTTTGATTTGGAATTAAGTTTTAGACCCAGTAATCTTCAAGTTACATTTGACTGCAGATGTTGAAAAACAGAATTATGTACTGCCAGCAACACGCTAAAGCTGAGCACATGCTTCACATCTGGGGAACAAAGGGCCTTGCCACTGCCGCATTGAGGTGCTGAGGGGTGCAGTGAGCCGAGAGCTAGAAACTGATGGCTCGTTTTGAGATGACTTTTTCCAGCCATGCAGGTCCTAGTGCTATGGTGGGCTCTCCCTGCTGCCCTCCATACCTTGCCCTGGAAAGCGTTCTCCCTCAGTGTGCTCAGGCTGAACTGCTCTGAGAGTGTATTAATTTACACATGTACTATCCGACTGGAGTAGCTGGAAATTGCCAAGGGGTTCTCTGTGTTGCGAGCCCGCAGATGTCAGTCCAGGTGGCGGCAGACAAGGGGGGACCTGGGCTGCCTTGCTGTTCTGGGCACACCATCCTCCAGAGCACAGAGCAGGGAGGGTCAGTGCTGTGGGAAAATGTCCCAGATGCCATTAGTGAAGCTTGTTTATTGATTACTGCTCTCCAGCCTTAACAAAACAGGTAAATGCTTACCTCCTAATTGCAGCCTTTTCTGAATCAGCCGGCTCTGCGTAGCTGTCTTCGAGGCTTTCCCCACTGTTGCTCTGGCCATCAGGTTCGATGTTGACTTTTTGCAGCTCCATGCGATCCATTAGAACGGTCAGCGCTTTCCAGCACACACACTCGCTTCTTCAGGGTAAACAGCACCGCGCCGTCTGCTTGCAGATCCTCTGTATCATGCAGGGACTGCCAGAACACTCTGTTCTGCAAACAAAACACAAAGAACTCATTAGAGTTTTCTTCAAATTAGATAAACCAGTGTGAATGCTCTTTATATGCCAGCACTTGGTCCTCCTGTCTCCCTTCAGATGGTAAAGAGTGCAGAGGGCAACAGACGCACAGCGGATGTCCAGCATCTGGAAAAAATACAAAGCCAGCAGAAAATAATTTCATGAACTGCTGCTTTTGAATTTCTAAGGGAGGGTGATGCAGAAATGCTTGCTGTTAAAAAAGGAGTATAGCTGGCTTTCCTGTTTGTTTTAAGATTAACACTGCCACGGGTTTAAATGTTTTGTAGATTTTGTAGACCCTTTCACTGGGATCTGACAGAGGTGAGCATCTGTATGACCATGTTTTGATAATTAGGAGGTGCAATTCTGATAGGCCAGTTTCTGTTTTTCAGTGCACTGATGTTTAATTCTTACTTGACCCATCACTAGAAGCTCTGTCTCACACAGGATAACTACATGGATATAAGACCGATTATCTTTACCCCATTAGAAAAATTCCTGCCTTTTAAAAATTATAGGAATAAATGCTTAACTCTTTATTTCTTGTATGGGCCAAATGAAACTGTATAACCCAAATTTACAAAGAGAACTTCACCTCTGGGATTTCAGCAGCTGTGTGCTACAGACTAATCTGAAGATACACACATAAATTCCTTTGTTTATTACCAGATTCAAGAGGAAAACACTGTGTAAGAAATGCTGCAGTTCTGCAATACTTCTCCCTTCCCAAAGATATTCCTTGATGCATTCTCTATTTCCATTCCACAGCTGAGGGGACACCAGTGAAGGGAGTGAGCACAGATCAGAGAGCACACTGCCGGCACGCTTGGGGCCAGAGTTAGAGTTTCCTGGTCATTTATCTGCTGCCCTGCAATCAGGCACACCGGCCAGATTCATGACAATTTTCATGAATATCATATGCCAAATGCAGCTCAACACTCCATAATAACAGTATCAGAAAACACTGCAACAAATAATTTCTAAGTCTAGCTCTTTGTAACACTAAATCTGCAAATCTGCCTTTCTCCTGGGTTTGCATTTATGGGTGTGTAGGTCCAGCTGATGACCAGACCTTCACTATCCTCTGATACTGATCATATGCTTTTCTTAAGAACATTTACAAGCATCTGTAGTGGCAAGATGTTGGAGTGCAGGTGTCTAAAATGCAAATATAAACTTTAAATACCAACCCTGGAGATGAAAACTGACTCCAGGCCAGAAATTAATGTCAAATTCATTGCTTCTTACTAAGAGCATTCACCCAGACCAGACAACTGAAAAGGAGAAGCAATATCACAGTGCATTAGGAAATTTCCTACCAGAGAGAGTGGCTGGGTTTAATTCTTTCTGCTGCCTCACAGAGTGTTTGTGTTCGTGAGGGGATGAGTGACTCAGGCATCAGGGCAGAGCTGCTGGCAATCAAATTCCAGTGCCTGGGGGATTCTGCCCGCTCAGGATACGAATAACTCCATGAGATAAAAAACCAGTAACACTCCCTCCTCACCCCTCCACCCCTGACAGAGCCCTAACAACTGTGGTTTCATTCACAGAACTGTCTTCAAACGCAGACTCTGCCCTGTCTGAGAAAAAGAGTTTTTCCAATTCTTGATGCTTATTTTCAATCTGTGGTGTAAAAGTCAGGCAAACAAATCTAACTGTGCTTATCCCTGTTCTGGTAAAGAGTAAAATCTCCCCTGTGTGCACTGCCTAACTCTTGTTGGAGAAATTTCTTTTCCAGAAGTGGCAGTCCAAAAAACACAGATCTTCAAAGAGATGGGAAATGGAGGAAAAGTAAGCAAAAAAGTTGCCAGGAGTTAAGCTGCACAAAGGTTAGGGGCTGAGGATGAAAGCTTGTGCAGCACAGCAAACAATTTGGAAAAACTGACTGAAAGTACATGTTACAGCCTAAGAATAATCTGGATGTTGCCCTGTCAAACATTTACACAAGTCATCTGATTTATGGGCATCATTTCAAGAGGCTGTGGAATTACCGAATAGAGAAGTGATTTTCTATTCTATTTTATTGTTTTTAATCTGTGAATTCCTAAAAGTCTTCTTGTGAAAGTACAAAGCCTCAGGTGGCAAAATTAAGTCTGTTGAGAATCTGCTTTCTTGCAGTTGTAACTTTTTAGGGAGAGGCTGGTAGAGCTCAAGAGGTTTGCAAACCATGAGCTGAAAGCCACTGGCATAGAAGTGGGGAGAATGAGACCCATAAAACAGGCCTGCTATTAGATTTGAATCCTGCAAACACTGATAACTGATTATGACCAATGGTGCCTTTGAACTTCAGTAGAACTTGACAGAGCTGGTCCTTAGCTGGTGGCAATCCATATCTTCAGGTTCCTAGTACTGCAGATACTGAGGGGTTTGGGAAGATGTACAGGCACTGGTAGCATGTTCTCCCCATGAGTAACACAGAAGAGGCAGAGCTGTCACTTCTTCACCTGAGGGGGACATGGGGTGACCCTGTGCCTCTGGAGTCGTTACTCAGCCTGCAAGATATTTAGATAAAGGGAAATGCACTGGCATCCGGTGCTCAGTTGCACCCCTTCAAGGGTTTGTGCTGGCTGGATTGCTGGTCCCAGGGGAAAACAAGGAACCAGGGCAGGGATGGCATGAAAGCACAGCAACCAATGTTGGGCAGGCCTGGGTCCTGCCAGAAGCGCAGCCTTTTAATACTGGAGGAGAAACACCGAAGTTTATCAGCTTTAGCTTCTCTGGGATATAACGCTTTCTGCTTCAGTTATGATTCTGGTGCCTAAACATACAAGAGAAATCTCTTAGATTTCCAGTATTCCTCAAACTTGGCTTCAATACAGTGATGTTTTTGCTGTCTCTTGCAGCATTTGGCTGAACAGAAAAGATTTTTCTTAAAGTATGGTATTAAACTGGAAATACTCATTGCAAAAGAAATTCACCTATTATTAGAGGGCAGTTATTTATCTCTTTAAAACTAATTTTCCTCTTCAAGTACAGGGTACTGTTCTACATCATTTATTAAGTAATGGTTTTCAGCAATGATTCGGAAAATGATGAAATTTTTGGCATCTGATTTCACAATGTTATTGATTTCTGTCCAGTCTGCAGTTAGAACATTAGGCGAATGGACAACCACTGGGCAAATAATGCCGGGTCATAGATATGACTAACACTTTCCTGATTTTTGCAATATCAGTATTTGTAATCTCTGCCATGGTATCCGATTTAGCAGATTCTGCCAGATTCTTTGTCTTCATGAAAGTGACTTTATAACATTATTGTCTCTGTGGCTATTTCAAAATGAAGTAAGTGTTGCAGCTGTGAAATAAACAATTAAAATGTAAATCCCACCTTCACAAATTCGTTTGTTTAAAGAAATATTAGCCAAGTAACTTAAGAGCCTGGAAAAAAATTCTCAGAAGATAGCTGAGGGCTGCAAAGGAAAGCAATCAGTCATTTCTTAATTGACTAGACAATTTTGAATACTTTTGCTGCCTCTATGGTTGCTTAGGTTTTGATTTTCTGTACAAAAGAGAAGACTAAACTTCATTCCTGAAGAAATACCAAAGATAGCTGCCAGTGCAAATTACCATGTCACTAAATCTTAAGGAGCCCATCCTTCATATTGCACTTATATTTAAAGATTAGTTAAATTTATAGTTTCCAATTTCTGAAGATGTGGCTGGTGTCTAAACTACATTGATCAAATTTTATAAACAAAGAAAGTTTACCTCTGAGTTGAGCAGGTTCCTTTCCTCACTGCAGGTGATATCTTTTAGGAATTGCACCTGTAAGAAAAAGTTTACTCATATGCAACCTAGAGCAGTTGAACAGTGATTTAAAGACAAATGGGAGTGTATGGGATAAACCAATCAACAGCTGCTACACCCAACAACACCCTTTGACAAACTTGCGTCAGCTCTTTAAAAAAAAGGGGAAAAAAAAGAAGAAAGGTAAATCAGTTTATTGGAGCACACTGAGGGCAAACATCTCAGTTACCGGAGCTATTTGCTCTCTGAGCTTAGCCCTATTACAAAATGCTTATCCTCAGAACGCTTCACCCAGGCTTGATCACACTCTCATTTGACAGTCTGGATTTTTGAATAATGTACATGCATTAAACTTGCAGTAGCACAATAGTAAAGAGCCTGGAAAATAAGTTCTGGGAGAAATATCTATTTGCTCCCACACTGTTCTTAACTCTGTGACTACAGAGCTCCATCTTGCACTGCCTGTCCAGGCTTGGTCCGAAGTGTGTGGTTTCAAATGGGCTGTTTGATCTGTGCCTTAGTTTCCCAGTTGAAATATTTAATGTAATTGGAACTGAGGAGGCATATGTTCAGTGACAAATGTTATTCATATAATGGCAACATAGGCCTGTGGAGAAGTATTTCATTACCTGTGATGTGCCTGTAATACTGCAGAACTTACTGTAGCATTTTATCCAATTACATAATGACCATAATTAAAACCCACAACTAAACCCTCCAGCCCTCCCACCCATGTAGGCTTTGTGATTAAAGCCCTCAGACTGGCCTGACTGTGAAGGCAGGAGAGCAAGTGAGGGGATGTAATTTTTAATTCTTAGAATTTCCTGTGGAGCACTCAGACTGTTTTAGCTCAGGCTGGGTGACAACCTGTGGGAACCCAACCCTGCTCCACTGTGACCAGGCCTTCTGCTTGCTTGCTTCCAGCACTGGCTGTGGTGTGCTGGTTTCAGAGTTCCCCCCTCCAAAGAAGTCTGAGTTCCAATATAGACTCAGACAAATAGTTTAACAAAAATAAGCTCTGTCTCCCTCAGTTCTGCATTCCCTTGAAAAGGCGACTGATTGTAAAGCCAGTCATGCCATACGATGCCAAAAGTAGTGCAATCCAAAGATTAAGAGGTGCAAGGTTTGGAGCCAGAGGTCCTATCTTGATTTAAACCTAGCACATAGCTGGAAAAATGAACAAATTTTTGGGCCTAGTCTGGTAGAATGGACTTTGAGTCTGAAAGCACGCTGTGTCTTCCATTTCATCAGCTGGTCTGATGAGGGAAACAGGCTTTCCCTCTAAGGCATATGACAAAGAATAGCTGACCTTAATGTGTTAAGGCAGGTCTCAGCACAAGTATGGCACCAAATTGTCCTATGCCATTGCTAGGGTGAGGGAGCAGAGCTGCAGAGGGAGCTAAGGGAGGCAGCTCTGCTCTTCTTGATCCTGTTTGCTTTGCACCCTTGACAGGGCTGCGGGTATGGGCAGCCTCCTTGTTGCACTGTTGTTCATGTGGCTGTTTCATGTAACAATAGGGGAGAGAAAAACATTTCTTTAAACAAAGGAAAATAAGATTGCAAACCATAAAGAAAACAGCAGGGAGATTTGGGGACAGATGTACTAACAAATCAGCAACAGCTGTGCAAATTACTTCTGATGCATTTTTTGAACCTGATTAAATAAATAATAATCAAGGTTAGAGTTAATTTCCTTTTCAAATACCACAAGTATCTATGTCTATCTCTGATTCCCACCGAGTCTAAGCAGTGTGGCACAATTTTCTCTGTAGCCACATCATGGTAGTTGTGTGGATCTTTCCTCAGTGCACGGGGGGATGCAGTCATCAGGGTTGATGGTGCTCAGCAGTGCCCCTGTCCTAGCACCTGATGCCTCAAAGATGCCAGGCAAGGTGTATGGGCAGGTGGGGCTGGCAGGAACCATTCACATGCCTGTAGGCAATTTTTTCTGCAGAGAAGAGCCAGCTAACAGAGTTTTTAACACAGTTTTTTTTTACTCTGCCAGTTCTTTCTGCCTATCCCTAACTAGAAAAGCACTGCTTAATCTCCAGCAGGAAAGACGTCTTTCAGCAGAGCACAAATGTCAGTGTCCAATCTTCACACTGAATGGAGGCACACAGTAACTCAAGGATTGCAGAGCCCTTTCTGTTTTGTCTTCGGCTTGACTGTGTTCGATTTCACTATTTGCAAAGAAAACTTTGTATTTGCTAGTATTGCTTGAGGTCATGCAAGAGTTCAAAGAAAAAAAATACATTTTCTTTTTGTTTTCTGACAAAGAACAGGATTAAATTCTTGATTAAAAAGCTGGAAACAGTGAACAAAAGAAAGCACAACCTTGTGATATCCATCACACCCTTGCCTCTTGTAGCTGGAACTAGCTTTCTGTGTGACATGTCTCTGCCACAGAGTCATGCAGACACAGTAGCTCCACTTACATTCAAAGAGCCAAGTGTACTCTTGGCTACTTTTCCTCCAAATGCTACTAAATAAAGCTCTCTGTTAATTTTTGGGATCATACTATAAGCTCTGTTAGACACCTCAGTGCCTATGGAGCACTCTGAAGCTCACCAGGGACTGTTTTCCCTGCCCAGAACCCTGTTTACCCATTCTCTGAGGAAGCCAAATTAACTGCAGCTAGAACTGCGATACTTGGTAGATGTTATATTTTTCTCTTCTCATGCTTTTTGGCTACCTTATGTCTCACAGAAAAAACTCCTGTTGCAGTAATACCTGCCATCACTTACAGCAGAAATTTCCAGGCATGGCAGATCTGAGGACTGAGGCCACATTTCCTGAACAGAGAAAGCAGGAACAATCTACTGTGGCTGTCAAGTGTGTGTTTCCAGAGTCTTCTTCAGCTAGAAGGGTGTTTCCAGAGCACAGGTTTTTGGCAGAGCCTAGAGCTGGAAGTGGTGGCAGTGCCATTAGAAAAGGCTCAGTGGTCCTTTGCCCCCCAAGCACAACCTCCCACATTTGCCACACCAACAGGTTCCATTTTCTGAACACTATAATGCTCTTTAGGGAGCAAAACCCTCAGCCATTGCTCAGAGCCCTTGTCTGAGGCAAAGAGCAATCAAGAGCTCATCGGGTTGTGTGAACTGGAGATGCTGGCCCAGAGCTTGGTACTTGAGATCCTCCAAACATGGGTATCACTGGGGTACTGTTGGGGGAAGTCCAGCATGTTCTGCTGCCTGCCTCTGCCCCTATGCAGCTGGTGGTCAGCCTCCAGGATATGGGCTTGGGCAAGGCAGGTCAGGGCTGTGCTGCTGTCCTTGTGGCTGCTTACATTGCTGTGCCTGGAGCCTAGGTTGACAAAAAGGCTTTACAGCATGAAACAAGACTGTACTGAACATGCTGGAGATTTTTTTACCAAAATACTAAGCATATTTTTTTCTGTATTTTGGCTTTGTTTTTATGGAACCTGAGGTTGTGTTCAATGCTTCCTTAACATTTTCCTGTTTTGTAGTAATTGCTGCTCTCTGACTCATGCTACTTTCCTCTTGACACAAGAGCCTTTATCTGTGTTTTCTTCTTGCTCAAATACTATCTTCTGAAGTTGAAGGAGATTTTCTTGTAGCTCTGAGTTTAGTTTTCACTCTGTATTCATTTTCACTGTCACTGAGACAGTGTGCAGGGCAAAGCAAAGTGTATTTTGCAATTTTGTTGTGGCTGTCTGCTACACACTAATACACTACAAGTCAAAGTAATCCTGGTGATGGTAAACCAGCTGCATTCAAAGCACCTAACCCTACAGATCTACGTATACACAGGCCCAAATCCCCACCTTAAAAGGGTTAGGAAGCTTTTTGCAAGAATATTTTCAGTATTATTTGACTCTTGCTATGTTTTACCCTTAGAAGTACACATTAAAGATTAGGGCTTTTTCACAATTTTTTGGAGTTTAAAAGGGGCAGTGATACCTCCTGCCATCTCAAGCAACCTGAATTCTCACTCAGATCCTGCAAATTCAAGGTGCTGCATGATTTCAGCTAGACAGAAACTTTTGAATTTTTCAAAATTGGAAAGTTTGGGAAAGGGATGTTTGTTTAAGCTGGGGGAAGATAAAAGGAGGCACGAGAGCAAGCTACAACTACTTAAAGTGTAGTTACAAAGATTACAGAGGCAGGCCCTTCTCAGTTGGGCCAGGCAGCCCAGACATGGGGCAGGAGCCACCAGAGTGTGGGAGGTTCAGACTGGATATGAGGAGAACGGTAGTGCAAATCGGGAACAGGTTGGTGAGGGAGTAGAGGCTGCAGAGTCACTGTCCTTGAAGGTTTTTGAGACTTTACAAGGCAAAGTCATGCCTGAAATGAGCTGGTGCTCATGTCAGCCACTCCTTGTGGAGGAGACTGGACCAGCTGCTCTCCACAAGTCCCTTACAACAAGTGTTCTGATGAGTCTATGCAATTGCTTAGCGCCACACACACGGACACAAAGATATTAAAGATGCTCTCAAAGATACTGATGGCAGGAATGCAATTAGGTGAGACATGGCCAGACATTAGGCAAACAACACTCCATGTGCCAGAAACAAGTTAAAAGAAGGACTTACTGAGGAATTCAATAGTCCATTGACTTCTTGAGATCGGCTGACGAAAGTGGGCAGGTTCTGGCTTAAGTAGTCTTTTTGTCTTCACACATACACTGTCAATACATAACTATGCACAAGAGAGCTCTGAGTGCTCTTTTAAAATATTGATATTCACAAATTTTGCAAAATGAAACTGAGTATAGTTGGTAAATGTATTAAGTTCTGTGTAGAAGAATAACTGGCATGTTCTGAAAAAGGTTGCAACATCCTGTGTTTCCTTTCCAAAAAAACCCAGTTTCTTCTTATCCCCAAGTTTATTTCAGTCTGTCTGGCAATAATGAGCTTCACAGGGCAACTATGAAAAGCTGCACTTGCAATTGACTACAGCGAACTTAGAGGAAGAGCTAAAAAAGAATATTAAATAGAACTCATGTGATTAATTTTATGAAATAGGATTCTGTTGCAGTGGGGATACTGCAACACGCATATATCAAACCAGGAGTCCCGTGGAAAGGAAATATATATGGACAGACAGATTCTTGATAGCTGTTTCAGAGATGTTTATTTCTCCAGCCGCATGGCCGGGGCTCTGCCCAGGAACTGTTCCAGTCACGGGACCAAGGGTCCTTCTGCCCGCGCAGGGAACACAAACCAACCAATGGGAACGAGGCTGAGCAGGGGCAGGGAAGCCCCGTGTCTGTGCCCTCAGGGCCCCTCTCCCAGGGCTACACGGCGGGGGAGAGACCCCAACAGGATTCCTAATAACAAACACAAGTTTCAGAGTCATGACTGTAATTTACTATATATTAACTGCTTTTCTACTGTACTTTTTGACTTACTGTGCTTATAATATTAAGTATGACTACAGACAGCAGAGGGTATTTCCTTTGTGACACTACTATCTCTCCCTGTTGCAATGACTCCTGCCACTGCAGAGTGCATTTATTGCTGCCCAATATTTTTAAGTAAAAAGGAAAACTGGAGGTTCTTAACACTTAACAAAAGGTAATTCACTATAATGACTAAGAATGGAGGTAATTTACCTCAGTGTCTGTATAATCTCAATAGAGGAAGAGAAAAACATCTCCAAAAATTATTCAAACCCCCTAGAAGGGGCTTATGGTCACTAGCTAGCTTCTTTAATACACTTCAGTCTGCTACTTAAAGGCTTACCGTCTGAGTCTAGGCTTTGGGAAGGGTGTAAGGTATTACTCATACTATTTCAAAGAACTTGACACACGATTTTCTTTTTGTCTTTTTTTCTATTTGAATGATGTCAGGAACAGAGAAAAACATCCTCTAGATTTTTACTCTATGCCTTCTGTTGTTCCACTTCTTCACCTAAAAAAAATTATTTCAGTGGTGCCCTTTCCCCCCTCCATTATTTTCAGAATACTTTTGGGAACATCTTGCACTGTCAGGGCAATTATTCCTGGCTTCAAGCATTGCCTGAGCAAAGGCAGGGGCTACCTGAAGATTTTCACCACAAGCCTGTGTCTGCTCTGAAAGTGTCCATGTGTGCTAGGAGGAACATATTATCCATGCTCTACATGGAATGAAGCTGAGCAAACAAAGCAGCATGGCAAAGGAATGATGAATTCACCAAGGAGTACATTGACGCTGCTGGATATTATGGAGTATAACACTATGGTTTTATGTGTTTTTAAATATAATAGCTGAGTAATATTGAGCTATTATATCCCTTTCTGTTCTGATATATACGAGAAATCCTGTTGCAATTTATCCAGTTTCTTTTCACTCTGCCTTTTGCTAAGGGTAGAGAACTGCATTTTCAGCTGACTACTGAGTGCCTGGGGTTTCTCACAGCTGCTGCCATGTTCTGCCCAAATGTGAGTGAGTGATTCAAGCTCTCAAATGTTCCACTGGTTTGACACCTGTGACTTGGGCAGTGAGAGCTGCTCAGACTGAGGGGCTCTAGGAGCATCATATTAGGCATGGCTTTGAAACCTCTGTTTCTTTTAAGATCTGGAAAACATACAGGTCCAGAAAGAAAAGGATTTAAACTTTTGACATTTTGATCTCCATCCTCATTTTAGGAGGCTAGTTTCTGCAGCAGCTGCAATGACTTGCTACATCCTGAACAATTCATCAGAACCAGCCAAGCTCAGATCCAACCTGACAGAACATTTCATCTGGGTAGCTTCCACTTCTGCTGCCACCTCTCATGGAGGCCCTTCAGCTGTGAGTAAAGAAAGGTTTCCAGCAGGATTACATGCCAGGCTAGCCTGCTCATGGATCCCTCTTCCCTGGGGCCCAATGCCTGTCCCACTGCATGACCAGACATGTGTCCACCATAGCTTATTTCTGCACTTACCTACTGTGAGATAAACATACTTTCACTCACACAGACTGGGAAGAGCTCACTGCTTATTATTTAGCAGGGAACACATGGAACACATAAATTCACTTTTGTTCATGTTTAGTGAGCCAGAGGAGCCTATATTTGTTTAGTAGTGTACAGTTCTGTAATGCCTCTATATGTGCCAGCACGATGTGCTGGGATGGAAGGCCTGGCCATCATGACTCCAGACCCCAGGGTCACAGAGTGAAGGCCTGGAAGAGTTCTCATCTGAATTGTATTAGCTGGAGCGCAGCCAGAAGACCAAAGGCGTGTGTGAGGAGCCAATTCAGCCTGAATTCAGCCATTTAGCCAGATCCGGTTGTCAGGGCTGTCAGAGGGGGGTGGGAGCGTACACCTGCCACGTGCAGGAGGCAGCCAGGAGTGCGGGCAGCCAGGAGTGCGGGCAGCCTCGTCTCCGCGGAGCCCTCGCCTGCCAACACCCCCCGAGGCAGGCAGCGGGAGACACTGCGGAGGGGCTGCTCCGATCAGGCCGTGAAGAGGCCTCCACCAATGGACGGCACAGGAAGGCTGGACTGGGCCAGTGGTTCCCTGTCCTCGGGCAGACTTTGGGAGGGTCAGGGCTCACTGCTGCTCACTGGGGCTCGCTACTGTTCGCTATTCCCGCTTGCTCCCTCCCTCCTTTGCCCTGGCCCCAGCCTGCCTTCTAGCTCTCCTGCCCTCGCCGGTTCGCCCTCGCACCGTCCTGCATTCCTGTGCCCCTGACCGCTGCCTTGCCACTGCGCCCCGTGTCCTTGCCTGGGCTGCCTGCATCCAACCCTGCCGTCCCAATCCAGCCGTCAGTGCCCGCCGTGCCGCCCCAGCCCAGGCGGTCGCCGCGGCCCTGTCCGGGGTCCTGCTCCTCCCGTCCGAGCGCCCGCTCACCGCGTGCCCGGGGCCGTGGCCCTGAGAGCCGCGCCCCGCCGGGCGCCGCGCAGGCTCGGTCAGAGCGGGCCCGGCCGCGGCACAGCCCCCAGCCCCGCCTGGACACCGACAGCACCGCCCTGCCCTGCTGGGGGGAACGCTCTGTTCTTCTCTCTGTCTCCTCTCCCCCAGTCCTTTTCCATTTTTCTATTTCCCGTCTCTTCTAGCCGTCTTTTCCTCGGGGAACTCCTTTTCCTTCTCGTTTTCGTTGCAAATAAATGGTTCTCAGATAACAACGTTTGCCTCGTTTCAGCTTCGTTTCGTTCCCGACCATGCATTTTTAACAGAACTCTATGCAGCTCCCCACAGTGGAACGTGACAGTGTGGAAGAAATTATTCTCCTCCATCAGGCAATTTTGAGTTTTGCTTGCCTAGGAAGGAGTAAAACAAAATGGTGGTGGAGTGCAAGGCATACAAGGAAAGGTTGAAGGAGTTAGCCTGCAGAAAACAAGGATAAGTAGGGATGTTACTGCTGTCTACAGCTACCTAATGGGAGTATGAGAAGAGAGAGACAGGCTCTTCTTGGAAGCAGAGAGGCACAAGTAATATATAGGGTCCATGACTATAATACTGTTTATAAAAGTAACAAGATGTTTGTGTAAACTAGATGCGATTAAAACCAGCCTGAGAAAACAATCAGATTCCCCTTTCACTAGCAGACTTTGTGGGAGACCAATACTGCTATTTGTGCTGTCTGAACAGTATATAATTCTTTGCACCACTTAACATTTCTCAGACCCTGAAAGCAGAGTCAGCTCTTTAGAAGCAGTCACAATGAGGTATCATTCTTAAAAAGGTTGATCTTCACACAAGGGTAAAAGCACGTCTTTGGAGACATATGGGTGTTGTCACCTTACAATTTCCCATTTATTAAAACCAATGAAAGAGAGGTGAAACTGATACATTTCTGGCCCAGCAGATTCTGAGTCCATTACACTCTTCTGGCAGTGCAAGGGATATGCTGCATTCCCAGGGCGCTCCCCGGGTGTCCTGCAGTTAGGCCAGGGCAAAAAAACTTCATTCCTGGTTCTGCTGCAGACTTTTCCTCCTTATTGAGCACACCTCTAAGGCAACATTTCATGGAGAGGTTAGCCACCAGAGTGGCAGTAAGTGCTCACACACCAATGTGCTAGGCACTGACATTTTCCCTGGGGAGAGAGTGTCTTGTCTGGCATGGCCACTGCTTGGGCAGGGCTACACAGCTCAGCACCTGGGCAACTCAGGCTCTGTAAAGTCAGTTTCTTCACTGTTCAATCTGCCCAGTCTGTTCAAAAGACACCAAAAATACACCTACTGATATGAGATGTGACAGCCTAACAAAGCTTCAGTTCTCCTCTGTTGCACTCCTAAGGGTTCCATGGGCTGGACTGACTTTGAGCATGGGTAGTGCTGATGCATGTCTGTTTGAAACATACCTTTCATGTAAAATCACAACAGCTCAGAATCAGGTGTTGCAATGTCCTTGGTGAATCTAATCCACTCTCTGCTCCACAGTACTCAGTCTGCAAAACTGGGAATGCAGTACATCCCTGTTTTGCTTGGACATCACAGGGATAAGTACATTCAAGGCTAAGCAGCAGAGGAGCATGCAAAGTCCTCAGGAAAAGCTGTCTGCCATTTATCAGCTATTTAATGATGTAAAAAAGCCACATGAAACAAAAGATGATGCAAAAAGGGTTAAAGACACTCTACGTGACATTCTTGTTCCTACAATTTTTTCTTTTGAAACTTCATAGCTAGAAAAACTTTGTCTCTATCAGTTCCACATACTTGTCTTGATAGTATACTGTACCCCATGGTAGTGGCTTTCTATAATGCGTTATAGTTTGTAAAAAAAAAAAAAAAATCACCAGATGACTTATAACTATGATTCATGTTATTGTTATTGCTCATTATTATCATTTGTCATGAGACAATGCCTGGCTATGCACTTTTCCTCTTTTGAAAGAGAGATCTGGCTCAGCTCTGAAGGCTCTGAATTCTATTTATTATACTAGCTGAAACATGTTTATTACACTGTCATGTTTTTATATCCCTCCTGCTACCTTATGCAAAACATACTTTTGCACTGACCAAATTGAGAGAATCCTGCAAGGCTTTGCCCTCTCTGATCAAGCCACTGAACCACCGAGTTTAGCAGCCTCATGTGGTGGTAGCCTGTATCTGACCCAGCAGTGTCCTCTCCTTCTCACTACCACACCTAATCCTGAGAGGCCTTTCATGGGGAAGTGCCTTCGTGAATTCCAGTCCTAAGATTTCCTGAGTTTTAACTCGATTCATTCCTAAAAAAATGTGAATTAGAAAGAGTCATGTACTACCTGCCTGTATGGTTGTTAGCATAATAGTGTTTGATTGAGATGAAAAGCCCCAGGAGATATATATGTAATAGCTAAAAATAACAGTGATAAAGCAACAGTAATGAGAACCCTATTTTCATGTTGCAGCTGCAGTGAGTTTCTGCATAACTTTGACCAAGAGGCTTTCAAGGCGTTTTGGCCAAAGCCTTTTGGACCCCTGAGCTACACTGACTCCACAACTTGATGGAAGGAAGTCTGTCAAGTGACATTCTGAACACAAATAAAAGTCAAAGAAAGTAATCGCATGAGAACTCAGTCACTGTTGCTACCCCCTTGATTTTGTACCACTTCTGAAAGACTAACAAGCTCTACCTTTGTACGTCAAGAAATGTGATTGTTTCCTCCTGATTTCTGCAGTTTGATCTAAGAAGTTATATTACCTTGCCCTAAAAAACTTACGTCATCAGGATTTTCTGTGACTCAATAACCAAAGGGATATTGCTAGAAACATGCAAAAGGTTCATGGTTGCATGAAAAACTCCCAAACAGTTTGCTTGTCTTTGCAATGATGTCAATATTTATTGTCACTGTCACAGACCCAGAAAGATTACACAGATACAGCCAGGATCCTGCACTTGCAGTCTGTGTAGGGTTACATACAGCACTCTCCCTCTGGTTTTGAATTTGAGAGATATTGCATCACAACTGGTGTCAATGAGATGAATTTTTCATTCAGCCCAAACGCTGTTGGGAGAGGAAGGGAACCAGTGGCTGACGTATCTGGGTTCCTGTTTCTTGCTCCACAGATCCCAGCTGGGTTTGAGCCTCATAGGAGTGATGCTAATTCTGTAGTTCCACAACTCCCTTAAGTCAACATAAGCAAATGCTGATGCTAAAAGAGGCAGTGCCAACTTCCCACTGACCCAATCAGTGTTTTCACTCTCCTTGCTTCCCCAGTGACTGCAAATAGTCATAAATACATATGGGAGGGGGAAAAAAAAGAGAGGGTTAGTTTTAACCCAGAGTGTTGTCCTGTTCCCACTCACAGTGTGGCTGCATGACCCTGTGGCAGATGGGAGAGAGAGATGCAAATGGCAATAAGCAGGCAGGGGACTGGAAGGTAAGCCAGGACTGGTTATTACAGTTTAAATGAATTCTGGAACTAGCAAGAAAAGTACAGCACTTGAACAGTGTCCCCTCATGGCGAAACAGGAATGGAGGGAGGGTGTGCAAAAGCACAAGGCAGACATCCCTGGGCCATTATATCTGGATTAGGCAGATTAGATGAAACAAACTTTCTGACTCAGAAAAAGCTATCAGACCTGTTTAAGCTAGGCTAAATGTACCTAAAGAACCCCTTAGTTACAAAGTGCTTTACATTATCTATGACATCCAAAATCAAGTACTGGTACTTTCTAATGAAACATAGCCTAGTCAAGATGCTCTTTTAAATCAAAACCATTGTCTCATCTTTTTTTGAAATGAAAATCACTTGCCTCGTAAAAAGTTTTTATGTTTCAGAAAATTATATTGAGAATAATATTTCTTAATAATGACTCTTATAACGGCATTACTTAAAACAATTAAATCAATTAGTTCAATAAAATTCTTCAACTGAACTGCAATATTTTGACACTGTGACTGATTGAGTTTACTGCCTTTGCAATTAATGAAAGATTGGTTCCTTTAGCAATTACACTCTGATTAGTCCACAGCAAGAACATTTTACATTACTCATCCCCCACTGCTATCAAAGGGCCTTTACTTCTGGCTTTTAGTTCTCTCTTTAATCCTAAATTAACAGAGTTTATCAAAGTCCTTGCTCACTAGAACTCTTGGAGAAAATTTGATTTTGTATTTTACCTGTGCTAAAACTTCATTGAAATGAGAAAATCCAATAGGTAACTAGACACTAAGGCAAAAGCACCTAATATTTTTGGTTTAATTAAAAAAATAGTAGGGTTAATGCCAAAACCTGTGATGAAAAAAAACCTGTTTATCACAAAACAGCATAAAGAACCTTTTCATAGTCCAAGTAATCAAGCTTCTGTCAAAGTGAGATAATTGTAAATCAAACTTTGAATTCAAACACAGCTGCTAAAAATCAGACAAGAAGCCAGACACTTCACTCCACTTTGAGCACTCAGAAGTGAGTACAAAGGCTTGGCAGTAGCTGAGACCTTGTAATTCTGTACAGTTGTAGAAGCACTCAGAAAAGATCTCTAAATTGGAGAACTTTGTCCTTCTGAAGTTGAAAACAAATGTATTTACCATGCTTGCTAAAATGCTGCTTAATGAGAAAAATCTGGTAGTATATTAGCTTTTTTTTTTAAACGAAAACCCCAAACTACTAAAGGTGGCTCTTGACTTCCAGTACACAATTAATATTTCTTTAAATCAAATCATATTAGTAAAGCTTTTTCCTGGCTCAACAGATTGAATGAACATGGCAGGAAAGATTGTGAGCACAGTGCAATGAGCAGGCACCATTCCTGCAAAGACTCATCCTTCGTTACTCTGCTCTTGCCTGTAGAAAGTAATCAGAAATTAAATATACAGGTATTGCTAAAACAGAGCTATATTGTATATTTATTTTGTCACCCTTAGTTTCCATTTCTTTTTTTCCCCTCAAATGCTAAAAATGTTTAACATGGTGTGAGATTTTTTTGCTTACTCTGCTTGACTCTGTTAAGTAGAGTTTGAAGTAAAATCTGGAAAACAATTCTCACAGGGAATTAATGGTCTGCTTATGTGTGCTGCATATTCATACACCACTATTGTTCATTATACTATTTTGCAAATGTGCACAAATACCAACTAGTAATTTCATAAATCTGAAAACCACAATTCCCTGGTGATGACCATGACCCTAGAAAAAGCCTAGAGAATACAACCTCTTTACGAGACATACCTTGCAATAGATGTTTGTTTAACTGGAAATCCGCAGGAGCAGCTGCCCAGTGCAACAGTACATATTTGCTTCTGAATCCTTTCTGAAAGACACTATTTAAACATGTTGATGAACTGAGCTGGATTTTTCCCCACCTCCATTCCAGCAAAATAAGGAGACTCAGAAGATAAAATTTGTTTTGTTATTGCAAGTACTGCTATGTGGTAAGTGAGAAATTTACTTTCTATAGTCCTATGTAATTATGAAGGTGGGAAATGTCCATTTCCTGTACAGATGCAATGTCTGTGTGTACTGCTCAGTGATATTTCTATTTGAAAATGAATATATTTCTATTTCCAGAAGTGTTTGTGTATAGACCTCCTTCTTGTCCATATTTGGCTTGATGTTAAAGATCTACTCAAGCTTCACCACTTTGGCAAGAGGAAACAAGTATTTCTTGTATTGAGACTGTAACTCCAATTCAAGCTATACGATGTGTTTCAGATCTGGTTCTGATTTATGCTAAGCTGTAAAAAACTGAGAATTATAACATGGGTTTTATGATGTGTGCAGCTCGACTAGCTATCACAAAGTTTCATGCAGCATCCTGGATAGGAACAGTGATAACAGAGATTTTTCAAATGCCCCAGTTCTGTGCTAAGTTTGATGCTTTCATCTAGAGTGGAAAATTTATGCCTCCTGAGCCAGTCATACTTTACACTTTCTTCCTGGACTCTGTTTTAGCCCTTCCTCTGCCATTGTCTGGCTGGGAATCTCTCCACCCCGTGAAAAACTTTAATTGGCAGAAGAAATTTCTAAAGTGCTCCTTCTCTCTTAGAACTGTTTCTGCAACCATTATAGCTCCAAACCCAAAGGAATCGGTAATGATGTCTGAGGTGGTGTCACTCATCTTTTCCTCCACCACAGGCTGATGGTGTAAATGGTCAGAAAGGACTTGGCTCAATGTTCCTTCTACTCCTGTGGGCAGCATTTATGCTCATGACAAACTTCACTCTCGCATGGAGAAAGATCTGATCTAATGGTACACTAAGTGACACAAAAGTAGGAAGTGTAGGAATGATATTTTCCACAGTAAAATAGAAACAAAAAGGTACAAGATGAGTCATGCTTTTAAGATATGTGTAGTACTGTGACACCTATTTCAAACAAAACTAAAAATGTCTGTCAGCTAGTTACTCTTTTGTTTGCTCTGTGTTTTCACTTGCTTTGGAATTAGTAGGAAGTAAACCATAAAGTAGAAACATGGGCTGAATCCTGAGATATTTATTCAGACTAAAGTCTTATTACTGGCAAAGATCTCTCTGAGTAGCCTTGTCATTCCCTAATTTTTTCACTGTAAAAAGAAAATATACTAAAACATCATATTCCTGCGGCATCCAGCAATTTTGCTTCTCTCAGTTTCAATAATCAGAACATTACCCACTAATCTGCCTTAAAAGCAGAAGGGTAAAACCATGTGTCCTAACAAGACTTGTGGTGAGCTTGAGGAACACAGGTTTATTCCTTAGATGTCAATCTTTGGTTTCGTTGTGGAATTTTCTGGTTCTGGCTAACTTACCCCATTTTTTCTCGTCCCCTGCAATGGCTTTAACACTAATGTCTGAAAAATGACTTTTAAATTTTCAGATCTAATTTCTGGATAAATTAAAGAAAAAAAGGAGAAAACAAGCTGTATTAGGAATCACAGGTAATTTGTAAGTTAAGATAATTTTTAGATTTCTAGGAAAGCAAGAACATGTTATACCTTTTGTTGCAATGTTTTGAAATTTTCTATTTGCTTTGAAGAAAACCTTGCCTTGAAGCAAAATGATAGTTTAATAGTGTATAGAGAAACTGTCCATGGTGGCTGTGAAATCCGAACTGAATCATCAAGACCAGATGGTGACCTTGACTATTACTACTACTATTTGCAAGACTCAATGGTAGTGATGTGAGACATGTTTTGAGACCTAATATTCAGTTCTGATGAGAAGGAAAGTGTGACAATAAGTTTCTCCCTATTTCACAATGATTTTATGAAAATCAGTTAGTGTTTGTAGAATTTGTTGATTGGCTAATATGCTGCATGAGCATTCATCTTTTAATTGGATAGTTGAACTTCATCCAATATTCTTAAAATTTTTTTATATGTTTCTTAATCACATAACTCTTATATTTTTTATTTCTTCCTTCAAACTCTGAACTCTTTATCATGATATGATTTATTGTCTGTTATTTTACAGAAAGTTTTGCTTTCCATGATATGAAAGTGAAATTCAAAATATTAACAAGATGATGAATTTTTCCCTTCTCTGTACTTTACGCATGTGGATAATGATGAAAGTCTTTGTACTGTAGTTTTGATTTTTTTGCTTTCTGGTGCTAATAGTTCATAGCAGTAGATGAAAATCATGTCAAATTGTGCATCAAGAGAGTCTGTTGCATGACTTTCAAGGTCTGGAATCTGTGGTTCACTGGTGCTCCATAGGACTTTTGGTAAAGAAAAACACAACATGGTGTTTCTAACTTTACCTGAAATTTTCTGTCATAAGAATGAAGAAGTTAACATCAAGAAGTTTTAGCCACCAATGACTGTCACTAAGAAGTTCTGGATTTACCACTAAGCCAAAGCAATAGATATGTATTGATAACTTTAATCTATTGTGGCTCAGAAAAGTGACACACACAAAAAATGCTATATGCTGGTATGAATTTTTAACCATGGACCAAGATTTTTTAAATCTCTTCCATGTCTTTTATTCTCTACATTTATCATCTCAAGGTTATATTTTGAGTGTATTCTAAAGGTAATGCCCATAAGGAAGCCAGAGGTGTCAACTGTTTCAGCATGTACACACTGGGCGCCTAAGGGATGGTGGGAGGTGGCTCTTAACACATTGCTGTGGTGAACCATGCCATTTTCTCTTGGATTTTTCAAGACAGCTCAGATGCTGTTTTCTGGGATCTGTTTATTTGAAAAACTCTTTTTTGTCTTATCACACATGAGATGGACAGAGCCACCAGGCTTTACCCTGCTGATAATACATGATAATACATTCACCTTTGAGGTCTGAGAATTTTCCAATGAAGATCCTTAAATGTAGAACTTATTTCATTCCTTCCAGTCCTCCTTTGCTCCAGTTCTTTTATGCACAAGTGAAGGAAAGAGATAGAGAAACAAACAACATGCTGACTGATTGTCTTAGAAGGATTTCTTTGTACTTTGATTAATACAACTGAAAATAACTGGTATGGAAAATATGAATACAGCATCCTAATAAAAGAAAAAAGATTAATTACTAGTCTTCATAGCAATAATTCTTTTGAAATGTGGGTAGGCTGGTGCCTTAGTCATGTTCTACTCATAGGCAGATGCCACAAGACAAGTAAAATTCATTATGTTCTACTGTTCCTTTGTTTACGTTATTGGACAGTACTTCCTACAACTTTTAGTGTTGCTGCTGCTGCTTTTGACCCTAATACTGCAATGTCAGATACTGGCTTGTTTTTGGAATGAAGGCCTTACAGCAGAAGATTGAAAAGACATTTCTCAACTTGTAGTGCTGTAGTATTTGATTTGGAGAGCTTGAGGGCTATCCTATTCAGAAACTGAGCAACAAGTTGGGCAGTAACATCCAAATCCTGTAGCACTTAAAACTTGGAGCCACTCCCCAAGACACCATCAACATTATTTCAACAATATCAGTGATTCCATTTAACATGAAGAGCCCTAATTTAAGCTGTGTAAAAGACCCAGCTTCTATAGTTTATGCCAGGGCAACATCTGAAACCTATTACACATCTCTCGTTCTGACTATTGGAATAAATTCTCAAAAGATAGCCTTTCCTTCTCATTACCAGCTAATGATGTACATTCATGATCTGTTTGAGTTTCTCCATCCAAACATGTTCTTCTTGACTTTTGAGGAAGACTTTTTTGTTCAGCCACACTATTCATCCACTTCAGAAATGACCATCCACTCTTACTGGCTGACATGAAGCACAGAAGAGATCATTTCACTTAAAAGTATAGTCTTCACAAGGTCAACATGAAAGCACACATGCAATTCCCAGTATAATAATCAGACCTTATGGGCAAGTTGGATAAACTTACTTGGTTTTTTATGCTAAATTTTGACTTTCCCAGGTCCTTAAAACTTACTTTTTGAGTAAACATATATGTGTTTAGAAATATTTTTATAGCACTTTTGCTTCAAAAATACTGTTATCTGTTTTAAGGGATTTTGTCAAATGTAGACATTTCCCACAAAAGTTTGTTAAAAAATGACAATGAAAGGAAAACATTTAATCAGATAAACCTAAAAATGTATACAAGAATTGTCCTGACATACACAGGGTAGCTCATGGAGAAAAATATTCTCACAGACTTACTCATTCTTTTTCAAAGTAAATGATTATGACAGTAAATAGGTGCCAAAAAGATAAAAGTATTCAATTATTTCCAACTAAGCACTCATTGCTTAAATGTTAGGCTGGAAAGTGACTCAAATAATTGCTCAAAAAGATTGCACTGGAGTCTACAAGTTACACTTCTGATGCCATTTAGTTAAATTGAATCATTAAATACAAGAACTAAGGACCTGGTTCTCCTTTGTACAGAAGTGTCTTTATGTGATTCTGGCAGTACAGACGGGCTGTAAAACAAGTGCTGCAATTAATGCCTGACTGAATGACCACGGGTACCAGCTGGAACAGTGAAATGAAAACTAACCCCCAAATTTTCCTAAAGATTTTTCTAAATGATAAATCCCATAACTGTAATCAAAATTACTAACTACTAAAGAATAGAAACAAATGCATTGATTTTTTACTTTGATTTTTATGACTGAAGACTTCAGAAAGGTATTGATGCTGTGCTAAAAATACACTGGAAGAGTACAAAGGGCTTCTGTGGATTTGGTTTAGGAATAGTTTTCTTTGTTTTTTGGCCAAATCATAACAGGAAAACAAGTATTTTTCATAGAAATGCTGACATAACTTTACTAATAGCACCTTCAACAGAGGTTGTTACAATGTGTATTTACTCAGGTACAGGATTAAATAGGAGATGTGAACTCACCATAGCAACCCCTGCATCACATTGCAGATATGCTGCTTCTAAGATACGGCAAATGTTTCTGAAGAAATACACATGAGTATGAGGTAAACATCTATCAATTCCAAATTGTCTTTCAAAAATACTTTGCCCTACAGTATAAAAAAAAGCAGCATAACTTGATGCTCTGTCAATTAATGTATTACTGGATGGTATTTTCATTGTGTAATGGTTTTTGGCTCAAAATATAAGTTTAGATAACTCCCCAATTCACTATAGCAAAAATAGTGACAAACATGCTATTGAGCTCCTCCTAAATATCACTGTGAATCCTTACACTCCCTAGTAATCCAGGAAGCTCACCTGTCCTTTTTAGGCCACCTCCTGCTGATGTTTTGAGATCTTGCAATAATAGCAATGTTCACCATAAGATATTCAGCAGAGTTTTGTGAATACAGTTAAAGTTGGAAATAGGTTTTCTTCTAAACAGTCTTTTCCCCCACTTTTAGATATTTTACTGTTTCCTGTTCACTGTCCCTCTGCATCTTGAATTTTATCAGCTAATATATCTCCCTTCAATTTATCTTTATTCAGGTTGGCTTTTCTTGTTTTGCATAAAAAACCTGTCTTTGTATGTACAAAGTTACTGCTTGTTTTGTTGTTTTTTTTTTTACTTAAGTGTTTTCACTTTCAACTTCAAACCAACCACTTAGGTAGTGCCTAAGGTGAGATCCTAATGATTTCCAGTGGGTTGCTATACCTCCTGAAATTAAGATTTTTCTGCTGTATCTTTCTTTTACTTTACTCAACAATTCATGTCAGCATTTACTCCTGCAAGGAGAACTAAGTTATGATATTGCTTTGGATTTTTTCTTCGTATTAAACACCCTTATTGTCTCTTCCCAGATTTCACTTGTAGATGGGGAACACCCATTTTCTCACATTGCCTGAGGTGACTGATAAAGAAGACAGCAAGTATTCTGTTCTGTCACATAAAATAAAATTCTGCCACATTCTTTCATCACTGTTCAAGGTTTTGTCTCTGTGCTGTAGAAGTGAAAAAAAACCCAAATAAATTTTGGATATTTTTGGTAGCAGAGGCAGAGGTTTAGTTAAAACCTCAACTCATTTTATTCAGCCCAAAAACCTTATCGTCAATCAGCATGTCTACATTTTATCAGAAGGAAATGGTTTTTGTTCTTACAAACTAAAAAGTTTGTTCTTTGAAGATGTTTAAAAATCTGTTTAAAAATCTACTGATAAAATGTATCCCCTCGTATGCAACTTATTTTTATTACAACACCCTTTCCCCATTAGTTTACTATATTTTTTCATGGAAGGTTATTTATACTTGGGGTTAAGGGATGATGTTCAGTGACTGAATGGTTGTTCCCTGGTGTTTCTGTGCACTGGGGACATGCCCTGGTCCCAGGTAACCCTGGCTATGATGGGGTTCAAGGGCTCACCTTTCCCATGAGTCCGAGTGCTGCTTGGTGGAGCTCCCGCTCTGGCTCTGTGGTGGTGCCTTGTGATCCTGGTGGGAGCTCAGGCTGAGTGGCCCAGGGCCTGGGAGAGGTGTTCCACTTAGACTTCCACCAGGACTGGTGGCCTCCTCCCAGACAAGTTGTGCAAGGAGCTATATTTCATCTCAGGTTATTTTTTTCCCCTTGCCATGGCTACCTATTGGTGCAAAATATGCAGCTGCTCAGGTGAGAAGGGGTGGTTCAATCGGCACTGGTGAAACCCTGCCACAAAATGCCTGCCTGAGAAATTGTGTGACAATTTCCACCTTTGTTATCATTCAAAACTTTCTTTAAGCTTCTAACTGTGCTCAGTTTTGACTGTCCCTTTGCTCATCTTAGGGATAATGTTAATTGTGACTCTGTGGTGGCAGAGATTGTCACAGGGTATTTGAGCTCTGCTGTGGCTTCTTGACATCTCTACTCCTCTTAGGTTTTCTTTTTTTGGCTTGTTTGTGGTTGGTTGTTTGGTTGGTTTTTTGCCTGGCTGATTGATTCAAGATACATCCACCACAAGTTTACGAGCTCCCGAAATGAGGAATTGCTGGTTGTGGTCCTCAGGTGACTGAAATGATAATAATAATATGGCCAAAATATGTTTATTATAAAACAGTAACATTCTAGATTACTTCTCATGACCCAGGTTTACACACTTCAGTTTAAGTGATGGAAATAGCCTGGTCACCACGGCATTGAGTTTCTTATATTAGCTTGAGACCCTTGTGATTAACTATCACAGGGATATAACCACACTTGTACTTGCTATTGCAAATCCAGATCACTAAACCCTTCACAAACTTTATCAAAATATGTCAAATGTCTGCCTACATGGCTCTCCAAACAAGCATGACCAAGGTATACCATTTTCTGAAACTAGTGACAGTCAGGGGTGTGATGTGCCCGGCATCACGTTCAGCTGCCTTTGACATCCTGTATTCAACAGAGTTTCTATTTATAACTCTTTCTATTTATTGAAAATGGCCTTTGGCACCAGGACAGACCAGGCTCCACTGGGGAGAGCCCTGTCTGTCTCCCACACACTGCCTTTTTTTGCTGTACAAAACAACAGCCACTTATGGAGCTGTGGAAATAGTTCAGGACTTTCTGCTATACATGTTGCTGTAGATATTCGCTGGGTGAACACATTCATTAAAAATAAAATCGCATCCCCTCCCCTCATTATCCTTCCCTCACAGGAATGTATTTTGTCTTGACTTTTCCCCCACCTGCCTTAATCCTGGTGGAAGCAATCTATTCCACATATTGCAACCTGATGCTAAAATTATTGTTTTATAGTGCTTAATGTTTTATTTTTCTTAAAATTGAATTTATTAATTTTTTTAATGGGAAGAAAAATCATCAGTTTTATAAAAATGAAATGTCAGCATTACATGGCTCGGAGAAATACCATGAATCTTTTGCTATTGCCATCTCAGATTTCTGGACGACGTGACTTATTTCTTGCTGTATCTGTGTTTTTGCATAGTGCTTACAATTGTAATATTTGAAAAAGAATGTTTCTTTCTCTTTCTCAGTGAACATTTCTGTTTGACATCATATAGTAATTCCTCATCAATGGTGCTTGAAACAAGTGAGCGTTACGGATTGATACAACATTGTGTGGCTCACTGCTGAGTGTGCACCTCACACCACCCAAGGGAATGGGACACGCTGGGTGCTGAGGAGATTTAGAAAATGACTAAGCCTCTCTCCCAGATTTATTGATACAAATGGTCCCTTTTTAACATTGAACTCCATAATCAAATCTGCCAATTCACATTTCTTCCCTTATTTATTTTTTCTTTAAAATTTGTTTGGCTTTTGTTGTGTGGTTTGGTTTGGTTTTTTTTTTTTTTGGCATAGGATTTTTTTGTTTGTTTGCTTGCAGCTATTTGATTTAAGGGAATAAAGAGATAAAATAATCCCCAGGTATTTTTCTTACTGGAAAATGTCTGTGTAAGTTCTTTTATTATCCTTTTCCTTACCACTCCAAGAACATTTCCATAGATTATCATTACAGATATATTTTACAAAGAAATAATGAGTGACACAACACAAACACATTCATTCTCTTAATTGAATGAGCTACAGCTTTTTGGCTGAAACAAACAATAATATTATTTATAACTCAAATTACATTCCGCAAACTATGGTCTCATCTATAAAGAGACTATAAATGGCATGGTAGGGTTCCATATTGGCTTTTTTCTTTTTTTTCTCCAATGACTTTCCTGTTGACCCCTCTTTTAATTTACAAATAAAACCTTGACTTTCTTGACTGCCAGCACTGAAAATCCACCCTGGGATCTTGAGATCAAGCTGTGTCCTTTCTGCTTTATGCCAAAATAGACTCTGGTTCACCTCCTCGGTGCTGAGGTGGCTCTGCAGGGCTGGCAGGAATGTAAAGAAACAACAGTACTTTTGCCAGTAAAAAGATAAAGTGAATGAATTCTCTCAGAAGTAGGAAGATACCAATTTCCAAGTCAGCTTTATAGAAAACAGCTGTTCTTTGAAACAAATGCTCATAGGAGAGTTGGGGTGGGACATCTCATTTCTTGTTGTTCCTGCACAACCTTTTCCCCTTTGGTCTTTCCAGTTCAGGCTGTAGATCAGTCCAGCTGAGGTGTTTTATGGCACAGCCTTTTTCCCTGTCAGCAGTGATGGACTCAAGTGTTTCTGCCATCTTTGACTTGTTTGTGCCCTTATGCTTGTGTTGATGCTGAGACTGTTGTGTGCATTGGGTGGAGGGGACTTCTGTGGAGGTCCCAAGCTCATCTCTTTCGAGCCAGGTCCCAACACAACTCTGCAAACAGTTAGGCTGTCTTGGATATATGCTCACCTTTCTGCTTCTGTGTTTGTGAGGTATCAGACGAAATCTAGGAAGTCAGTTTCCTAATTATTTTTTCCATCCTGGACAAAGGTGAATACTCAGCCAGTTTTTTGCAATTATAAAACCTTCCAAATTTTTTTTTTAAGTCGATCTTCCGTATAATAATTGGCAAATACATTTTCTCAGTGGAAGTCTGATGGATATAAAATCCTTTTGGACAGAGCACAAAAACTTTGAGATGTTCAGCTTCCATAGAGAAGCTCTGCAGAGGTCAAGAACCCACTTGCACTCAAACACAGGGATCAAGCCCCCTGCTGCCATGGAGCCTATCATGGGAGGGCTCACTCCTTGCAAGGACAGTTTACACTGGGCAGAGAAATGTGGGCAAAGCAGAGAGGGCGCAAGGCCTGACAACAGTCAAAAAAGGTGCCAACAGGGACTGCTCTTGTGTTTTTTCAGAAGCTGCAATTATTCCTGCTGTCAGCCAGGAGTAGCGGGGCACATGACAGGTGAGAAATACTCTCAAGAAAATGGTAACAGGTGGGGTCAGGCAAAGACAGAGTTGTATCCAAAGGCACATGTGAAGCACCCTTCCCTGTCTGCAGTGGTCTAGCACTGTTGGCAGAACACAGGTTCAGCTGCTCAATCCTATAATTCACTGTGTTTTGTTTCTCATTTATTAAAGAGTAGAAGGAAGGTAATGATGCATAACAGACTGGTGTCCCTGGAGCTCTTTCAGGCTGTGGACCACAAAACCCCAGATTCCAGCTCTGGGAAATAATTAGCTACAGCACTGTTGGTTCTTAGGGACAAGTAAGGTTCATGGCGACCTTCTGATGTCTGGATTGTCAGCTACCCAGTACTGTCTGCCTCTCCCAGTGGCTGTCCCCCTGCCACCCCATGCCACCAGTTGTGCTGAGAGCGCTGAGCTCATCATGCAGTGCTGCAGCAACCCTTCTGGAGACCCTGATGAGCATTGAGAAACAAAGCTTAAAGATTATTTGTACTTTGTAACAGGACAGATTTAACAGGAGAAGAAACACTGAGCCATGGGGAATGTGCACTGACATTTACAGTTCCTTCTGCAGATACATCCTGTGAGAAATGTGATTCTCTTCACTGTTTCCTTTGGTTTGATGAAAGAGATATTTAGTGGAACTTTACTTTTTATCTTAAGTGTAATTTGACTCACTGGATATACATGTAGACTAAGGGAAAAGGAAGATAATTACAAAAGCTTATTAAAATAGGTTCCACACAAACCAGAGATTCACGCAGAATTTTTTCTAGAAGAAATGGCTTTGTGCTTGATTTGGCTGGTATGATGCACTTAAGTTTTATTTTTAATGTAATTTTTTAGGCTACTTCAATATGTAGCCTAAAATAAATAGGTAGTTGAGTCTTAATTTTGATAATCACAGTAATCTGAATATTCACTTTTTTCTGCCCAAGGGGTAAAAATCTACATGTGGCAGAAAATGTATCTGTTAACACAGCCTCTGTAAATCTTTCCTACCAGTCATCACTGGAAAGGTAATTCTTTTCCAGGAGTAAAACCAAATTCATGAAACCAAAGACATTCACAGACATTGACTCTTTTTTCTCTTAGCTCAATACAATTTGTTTATGTATTACAGCATCTGCTGCGGGTTATGTAAGACCTGTTGCAAGAACTTGTGGTATCTGATGAATAAAGGACAAAGTCTCAGTTTAGTTTTGAATTTTCGGGGTTTAGTGGATTCTTCTGTAACCCTGTCCCAGGTCTTGCTGCTCTAGATGGTTCAATTGCAAATCATCTCTCGCTCTGATTAGTGGAGAAAATCCTGTCACTGTGTGCCTTGAGGTTGCAACCCTGAATGTATAAATGTAATCAAAGGACATTCCTTGGGAAAAAGTGCTAAAATTCACATATTAGCAAATTTCTTTTTGAATTAGATGAACTGCTAGATTGCATTATCAGAAACAACCTTGCGTTTTATGAGTTGGCAGTCACTTAAATTAGAAAAATCCTCTGAATCAAAATTCTATCCTTAGCTCATTTTTTAATATTCAGACTACATGGACATCCATTTTGACATCACACAAATTAGTTAGCAATCAGAAAGCTTAATCTTGTTCATTTCCTTCAGATGAATATTCTCACTGGGGTTAACGAAATTCTCATAAGAATAGTATGAACATGGTTACTTAATTCTTGCCTAGATAATGTTAAATCATTTGATTAAAATACCTTTTTTCCCCATCAAGGCTACTGACAAGAAAAATTAATCAAGACTCACAAATACCCAGTTATGATCCAGTACGAACTACATACATTCCCAAGGAGAAAAATAAATGGAAGTTTCTTTAAACAGAAGTATGCCTTTAATATGAGAGTGAAGACAGAGTAATACTGCTGGATTACCATAATTGCCTAGGCCAACTTTCAAAAAGCCCCAAACCCAAATATTCAGACAAATTGCCCTCAGAAATTAATTGAGTTCTGCTTAAAAATATTTTGCATTTTACTTGCAAATGTACTCTTTTCCTGAGGACAAATGTGTTTGCTCATTTAATTAAACAATGCATGCTATTATGTACCAGAGAATATGCAGAACAATGCATTAAAGGGCACATGAACACCCTGATTATGGCACTTCATGTCTTCTTAGCTCTGGAACTGGCCATTGAAACACTATGCCCATCACATGGGTGAAATGCACTTTGGGAATACAGGCAATATACACTCAATTACTGGTCTTTATTTTATAGATATAAAATTGAGAGGAAATAAGTGTTTTTAAACAGTAGGAATACATATTGCATACAGAAAACTGCATCAAACAAGTGCTGATGTCTCCACACTGAAGAGCATTTTTAGCAAGGATTATACCTGATAGCATGAATGTTTGACAATCCCTACAAACAATCACAAAGACCAGGTAAAGTCCGATCATATGCAACCAGCTCTAAATTTTATACAGATTAAAATCCATAGAATCCTGTATAATGTTGCCTCAGTAAGAGACTGACATGTGAGGACACAAAATATTAACCTGTCCCATGGACAAGGCTGGGCTATTGCTCCAGGCAGTGCAATGGGAGGGGAAGAGCTGTTCCATGTGGCTTCTGCTTGAGCTGTGCAGGCAGCTCAGTAAACATGGGGTAGTGAGAGCATCATTTACTTTCACCAAATCACCAATAGCCATGTCTAGAAAAGTGAACTAAGGTTATACAACCTTTGGTATTTTCTACCTCTTGATTTCTTAATTGGGTAAATATCTATTATACTTTGCTCTTGTGATTAAATAGTATTTCCAGGTCTATTTTTGTAGTTATTCCTCTCTTTTGAAATAAAAAAATCAAAGAAAAGTAAGTCAGTAACAAGAGTTTAAGTCTTTTGGCACTTTCAAATTAGTTTATTTTTGGAAAAGCATGGCTTCATTATTCTGAGTCTACATAAAAACCTACCACTTTTTTAGCTCAAACCTTCCAGGGCATTTCACTTTCAGAGCCAAAATGGAGATGTTTTGAAAGAGGAAACACTTATGAGGTTACTGATGTGTGGTAATACAGCAAAAATAGATAAGAAACCGTCACAGTGTTCTAAGCCAGTGTGTTCCAGCAGCTGCATCATCTTCCCTGCACTTGGAAAATCAGCACGCCTTTTTCTCCAGGAGTCTCTTAGCTCTCTCCTTCCCTTCCTCAGTCCTTCCTTTCAGCCCACTTGTGTTTTATCCTGCGAAAATATATGTTAGCCACAGGACAAGTGAGAGAGTATCATGACTTGGCAGGAAAAGTAAGAGAGATGGATATCTAGAGCAAAAATTAAAAATGTACAATAAGAAAATGGTGGAGCAGATTGTGGAAGACAGACTGCTTGTAAGTACAGGCTGATACTGGGATGAGACTAAAATAGAGTATTTAATGTATGCCTGTAGTAATTATCAATATTAATATCACTATATAATGGCTGTTAAAAGCGCAAAACTAAGAGAATAAAAATCGATAGAATTCATACAAACCATTATGATAATTTGAATCCTTATTATCAGTGTTTACTTATGCCTTAGGGTAGAATAATGGACCTTTAATTGCAGGCAAGCAATTTTATGTCAGAAAAATTCAGAACTTGGGCACAGTGATAGCATTTATCCAACAATGCCCTTGATTTTGGAACTCATTCAGCATTCTCTATATTAAATTTTAATGCAAAACATCTGAAGCACACTGTTAATAAAGCTGTTAGGTACAACTCATATAGAATGAAATGTTCCCCATTCTCTTCCCTTTTTTTCCTTTCAACTCACACAGACCTTATTTTTACAGAACAGCTTCACTTTTTTGATCTCCAAACTAAGGGAAAAATGGAGCCAAACAAAATAAAACACACATGCAACAAGCACAGTTGATTTCTGAGGCTGGAAGGGTGAAATGCAGAATGACTTCTTGTTCCAGGAATGTTATGTTAAGCATGGAGAAATATTGTTTTCTAAAGGAACTACACATATTAAGTGGTCTTGAACAGTATCATATCAAAAGACTGATGACTGTATTTTAAAAGCAGGAGATCTTGATAATAGTCTAGAATAGAGTAAGAAGTATCTGTGTTAATTTATTCTAGTTTCAGTGTGTATTAAACAAAGTCTGACTTGTCCTGAACTTGAGATTCATTGAGAAGTAATTTAAAATGTTATTAAACATGCTAATAGGGTAGAACCGCCCACCCCCTCCCCCCTTGTGTCAACACTCAGACTCCTGATTGTCTCAGGCAGCCCTAGCCAAAGGTCCATAGCCAGCGAACTCCACACACCACCAGAGGCCAAGCTCAAGCACCTAATGTGGTCTGGGCTGCAGCCTGAGGTGTTTTCTTACCATTTAAAGGCAGATTTTTTGGCATGTGCAGGGCACTGGTGCGTTCATGGGAGATGTGCTAGCCACTGAGCAAGGTGTTGCTGGGCAGATCCAGGTACAGGGAGAAAGGTTTACTGCAGCTAAGTTAAAATCTCTACCATAATTACTAATATTTGCCTGAGTTAGAAGATGGAAAACCATAAGATAAATAACAACGTTATTTGTGTAACGAAATGAAGGGAGGAGAATTATAGTGACATTCCAAAAAATACCAATCTGAAGAGAATGAATCAGTTCTTGCTTTCTGTATGAGCATGGGAAATAAATAAGAGGAAAATTAGGCAATATTATCTAAAAAAAATTTCTGAGGCTAATATTTTAAGATGTCCAGAACCACAAACTCAGCTGCCAAGCCCCTGTCCCAACATCCTAAAATCTATGCAGACTTTGCAAATAAATTGCAAAGGCTCTGGCAAGAATTTAATACCAATGACAGGAACAAGATCTGTCTACTTTTCTCATCTGTCTCGGCTACTTATCTTGCCATCTACAATGCCTTATTATGTACATATATATATACACACACATAAGTCTTATTCTAAACATTCAAATGCCAATAGTAGTATCACCATAGTTCATGTTTTAGCTTTTATTAAGCTAATTTCATTAGCTCTAATTTAAACAGAGTACTGCAAAATCTCAGCAAGAACTAAATTTGAATTTGGATATATTTAGGGATAATGCAGTTCTAAATATTTCAAGTTATAAGCATTTGCTCATAAAGTAAAAATGGAGTCTACTCAGGATTTCATGGTTAAAAGTGAAATTATTTGTCTGGCTTTGCATTTAATTGGACTAATTAGTGGCTGGACTCAGCATAGTTGTTCTATTTCCTAGGAAAGGACTCAATGTACCATATTTTACATGAACTATATTATCTGGTATATGTTTTATAATAAATTATGGGGAAAAATTTGCAAGATGAAGAGAGAATCTTATTTAACACAATCTGTTTCACAATTTTACACAACCTGTTTCACAAGCCTCTCTGAAACTAAGATGTTTAAATGAGCAGAACAATCTTGCTTGTTTTGCTCATATAACTTTTATACAATCCATTTATGGCTGATATTTCTTGAGTTTATGTAGCCTTATATTCCTGATCTCTCTTTAAAGATTATTTTATAATTTAAACTGAAAAACACACATCAGTATACACACAAAATTATCCTAACAGAATTCTAAGGTGTGAGTTCAGGCTCTCAAAGGATATAGAAATGAAAGAATCAAGAATGCCAGTGAATTCTTAGGTCATGTCCCTTTTATAAATGTGCATAATATTTGATGATGTTCCTCTATTCACTGTTGCTGTTCCCATTTCGAAATTTTCTAGAAGTCTTTGTTTGGCCGGCTATGGAAGGTAGTTCCTCCAGCTCAACAAGCCCACTGCTAAAGTTCTAGGTTTTATTTCAAAACTTGAAGAGATTTATCGGGTCATATTTTTTCTTAATATTGATCATTCTTTAGCAGTTGAAGCATGGAAGTTATGTATAAGGCATATAAATTGTTTATCTTAGCTTGTTATCTGCCATGAAAAAATCTAGCCCAAATAAAACTGGACAAAGTTATAGGGAACTTACATCACAGGTCAGTAACGGGAAGTATTGGACAGTCTAATCTTAGTGCAGGCTGGGACTGATTAGTTCTGCCTGAGCTGCAATCCGTAAGGAATATAAAAAAAATAACATAAATTCATTATTGGTTTGGTAGGATTTACTTTATTTTTATTTTTTTTTCAAAACATGATTTTCAATAGCCTGGAAGGTCCGTATTCTTTCTTGTCATAGACAGCTCTGGAAATCCAACACACAGGATAAAGCACAGGAGAAGAAAAGACTGGATATAGACATCTGAGTGGCATTTTAACTGTTTTCACTTCTCTGAAGTAGCCTATTGCTCTTAAGGAAGTTATAACCCTTTCTGAGCCCACAGACAAATCAATTTACATCCAGAGGGATTAGAATATGCTGTATATGAGATGGGCTGAAGCTAACCAAGGATTGTGGTCCAATTTGAGCCTAGAAGTGCCCAGAAAATTGCAATGTTTATTTAGAAAATTTCAAAAGAAAAATATTATGACCTTTTGTTTTCAATAATTGCATGGTTTCAAAATTGACCACAATGTTACAGCAATGTCAAGGAAGGGTTAAATAAGCTCAGAATGAAATGATAGAACACAAGTCAAACATCGTGTCTGGCTAAATTGCCGCAGACTGCACCATGTGATTATGCAGAAAGCACTAAAATGCTGGACTCTCCATCTACAACGTAGGGAAAAAAGGGATTTATCTAGTGATAATTTAAAACTGTTCCTAGTGATGATTTCTCAGAGTTGAGACTAGTACAATACTTCTTTGCAATCAATCTGCTTTGGTTTGCTAGAGAACAAAATGCCACCAGCTTCAGAAGAAAAGGAGATGACCCCATGAACTTGAATACCTGCCCTACCTTGTGGCTGTCATTAACTCATAGTTGTTGACCAAAGGGATTATAAAACTTTTGTTGCAATTAATGACTGATAGCAGATTTTAAAATCCAGAGACTTATCTGTTAAATTCATCAGCAACTGTTACCATGTTTATTCAGGCTTTATTTATTGTGAAATATGAGATGACATATTTTATTTGTCACCGTGGAAATACTTATATCCTGAGTGGGAAGAAAATAAAATACCTAAAACATAGTTAAATCATAATTACTACTAATTATGGAATAAAAGAAACCTTTTGGATTTTGAAGCTGAAAAAGCCAATTCAATACTAAGTTTGAAAAGAGAAATTAAAGATTAATTTTATATGTGGAGTTCAGATTTTAGTTTGCAGTTAAAAAATATCTGGGAAAGCATGTAAACATATACATTATTAACACTTTCTTGGATCGTGGGCATGGGACAGTACAAATAATATCTACTTGAAAAATAGAGTAAAGTAGCATTAAGTATATACACTAAAAGTAAAGGAAATTACAAGCTGACATCAAATGGACTAAGGATATTTCCAGGAAGCTGCAACTTCCAGTATAGTAAAGCATTACATTATAAGTTGCATAAGAAAAGGAAATGATCTAAAACCTGAATCTACGTGTGCAAAATTTTATCCATTGTATATTGATTTCTTTGTGGATCTATTAAAACACTCTTTTGTTTGCAATGTATTTGGTGAAATTGGTTTATTTGCAGTTTATGAGTTTTCTATAACTTACTATGTTTCTTGTTTAAAAATTATTTTGTCACTATTGATTTCTGATTTTGTCAGTGACTACTTGAAAAACTGCATTTTGATGACATTTAAAATTGCAGAAAAGTAGATCAATTGAAATAACTTCAAAAAGATTTCAACTAGGTATAACCAAGATTTCTAATGCTGATTAAAGCGTTGAAACTTAAAAAGTGTTTCCAGATAAAACAATTCATTTCATTTAATTAAAAAAATATTAATTTTTATTCTTTAACATAAAAGGTGTCCAAAAATTTCTGCATATAGCTGTTCCTCTGAATAAACCACAGAATCACGGAACTGCAGAATCATAGAATCATAGAGTGGTTTGGGTTGGAAGGGACCTTTAGAGGACTTTAAATTTTAGCCACCAGATCTTGTTGTAGAAGGAAATAACACTGGGTGGGGAAATGCAAGCTATCAATTTTACAGTAGATAAGATAGCATAGACAGCATTTCAAGATGCAATATTTTTATGTGCCAGAAAAATACAAATATGAAGGTCTCATGAAAATCAAGGTGGAGAGCTGGTAACCCAGCTCCTCAGGGAATGAATACCTCTGACTTAACTGCAGCAAATTGTTAGTGCATGTTATAAACCCATTTATTTCAAAATGATATAAAAGAAATTTACATATTTTGGTACCTGAATAATAGATGAATACTTTCAGGTTTCAAAGTGCCAGGTTTGAGGGTTTGAAATCTTTTCTGCTGAGGAAATGTAAAGTGTGTTGTTCTTTTAAAATTTCCCCATATGTTCATTAGCATATACGTGGATGAGCATTAGTTTTCTTTTTTTTCCTCCCTTCGACTACTGTGCCTTGATGTAAGGTATGTAGGTATCAGGATGACCATGCAGAGAGGAAGAAGGAGCTTTAGCAAATGGAGATATGTATTACCACTGAGGGGTTATGCATTTTCTTGCATTTAAGTACTTTAAATTCCTTAACAGCTCAATCCTGCTTTGTAATCAGTTAGTGTTTGAAAGACAAATATTATTTTAGTCATCTGTTAAACTCCATCACTCATCCTTAATTTCTATTCAATGCAAGGTTAATCTAAGTTTCGTGATGTGTCAAGGAATAAAACAAGGGCTGACTTGTTTCTTAGAAGAATTGAGGGCCTTAGAGAGTAAAATAGAAAAGCAAATGCCCAGAAATTCTTTCATTCAAATTCCACTCCCATGAATCATCTCTCTCTCTCTGTATGTGTGTGTGATACGTGTATGAGAGGAGAGAGCAAGTGAAAATGCCCATTATTACTTTGACTGCCATCTACTCATGCAATTTGGCAGCACCTTGGAGTCATGAAGTACAAAGTGTAAAATATGTTTTTAAAGATTCAGGTTCCATCTATTTTTAAATTATAACAGCTATTTCAAGTTTTCTATTTGTATTCCTCAGAAAGATGCTTACTTTTTGGTGAAGCCGTGTCTCAGTCTTTAGCTACTTAAATCTTTGGTGGCTCAAACATTTTCTTAAAATTACAGAATTTGCAGTGGAGAAGAAAATAAATCAGTGAGTATGTTTAGCCCTCCTTTGTTTGTTTAAATGATATATTTTTCAGATTTCTACATTATGAAGTCAATAACTCTTTGCTGTGAGAGCAATATATGAGTGGATATCTAAATTGTCCTTTTCAGGCAGCTGTCCCCTTGCTCTGCTCATGCCATGAGTCCAGCAGGAGCTGTGTGGCCCAAGCTAATAGACGGTCAAGCCTGACCATGAATTGCACCCACAAAGCTTTCATTTTGTTCAAAGCATATGAAGAATAAGCTGAGGCCTGCCTCCAGAAGACCTTGGAAATATAGCTGTGCGTATTATCTTGAGTCTATCTGTGTGTTAAGTAACTAATTGAACAAATAGTATAGTATCGTGTTGCCACTTGCAGACAGTTTTGTGATACTGTAGTCTCTCTACATAGATGCTGAGGGGGAAGGAGTTAGGCCTAGATTACCCTGAAAGGTATCTGCTTTTGCCTTGAAGTCTACTTAGAAATGTTTAAGCCTGATGACAATTTTTGGAAAACCTGGGCTATCCATAAATTTGCAGAAGAAATCAAGTGTAGAGGATCTCTGTGTAATCATATTTGGCTTTTAGATATCATGGGCTGGACCCTGAGAGCTTCTCGTTTTTCTGGTCTCTCACTTGTCTTCTTGAGTGGAGCCGTATTGCTGGTTGGATTCACAGGCCTCCCAGAAATCAGGGTGAAGAGCAAGGATGCCCAGGAGAACTTCTCTGCTGTGGAGGACAGAGAACCTACCTTGACTCAAGCTTCCCTTCCCATTACTTATTTTTTTATTTTAACTGATGATAGTTTAATGCAGAATGCAGAAATGGTGCTGGAAGTTAGAACAGGAAGTCAAATTTGCTCCCATCATAATTAACTGCTGAACTACACAATCATGTGTCCTTTGGTCCCTTGTTTGCTATGGTAAATCACAGGTTTAGACAGGCATCAGCTCCTCACATGTCTCTAATGCTTAGCTAAATATCACCTTGCCCCTGCATCAAGCAGTCCTGTATCACCCAGATACTGAAACATGCATCTATCTTATGCACACATTTAAGAGGATAATTTAACATAATTTTGCAAACAAACACTAGACCAAGAAAAGCTCTTTAATCTTGGGAGGTCAGGTAGAAAATTAATTTCAGATGTGCCTGGTTTATTCCACAATGGGTTGTTTCCTTGATCTAGGAAGACACTGAACATAGACTTCTGTGCCTTTGCATATGCAGTCTCATCCAGCTTTCTTACACAGGAACAGTTACACTTCCAGAGGTGCAAAATAGACATGTAGTGGTATCAGTTTGTTTAATGAAAACCTTCTGGGTAACCCATGTTAAAAGTGAGTTTGGTGTAAATAGTGTGAGTCAACCTGGATGTCCAGTGTTCCTACCGTGTTTTTATGCTAAAACCATTTCAACACCCCTAGTTTAAACTATCAGATAATATTCAGCACTTGGTATTTTTCCTCCAAAATATTATTATACTACTCCAATAGCGAGGCAAAAGGTGTTAGTTTAAAAAAGCTCAAAGGCAGCCAGAAAGAGGACAGGTTCATATTCAGGAGCAGCTCCCGCAGTGGGGAGGCAGCTCTTGGCTGCGGAAGGCAGCTCCCCATCCGCGCTGCCCAGCACAGCTCTGGGCTCTGCCTTGCTGGGAGGGCATGTCTTGACTCTCTGTAGGTGCAATTGGTGGTCCTACTTGTAATTCCTGCAAGATGCATCTTTTAAAGACCAAGGTATTTTGAAACACTTCTGTAACACCAGTGATATTATCAGAGATAATAGAGTCCCTTTTCTTTTTAGACATCTTTACAAACCATTTTTTAAAAATACTAAAAACACTGGATTGCTAAGACAATTAGAAAATAAGCTATTTTTTTAGATAAAGGCGTGGATGCTGAAAGTCTGATGCAGAGAAATTTTACAGCTTTCTGCCAGCATCGTGTGAAAGTCTTTCTCTCACATATACGCTAGCTGTAAACAGTGAGAGGGTTTTGTAAACTAATACTGTATCTCGCACCTGCAAGCTTGTTATGCGCAGCTTGTTGTGATACTGACTGAAGAAATATTTTGAAATGGGTATTGTAGGGTTTAACCAATCATTCTAAGAGGTGGATGGTCAAGGACAAGTAACCTTATGCCATTCAAGAAAACCAGGTTATATAAATGAGTTTGGAAATTAATAAATAATTCCATTCCTTCCTGGACTGCAGGATGCAACTATGTTGCTTTTTCTCACCGTCCCCGCTACAAAAGCGACATAAAAAAAATATCATATGCAGCCAACAGGGCAGATGGCAGGAAACTTGGGCCCTGATGTAAATTTTGAAGTTAAGAAACAGAGTTGCTAGAGGGAGATTCAGCTTCTCCCTTTTAGGGTTCAGCTACAATAGAAGGATAACATTTTATAAAATGGAAGGGTCTCATCTGTGTTATGACAGCCCCACAGGCATCACTTCCTTTGCCCAAATGTGGGGAAGAGGTAGAAGCTCTTAAGTGGAATAGAAGTTTTGGTGAAGGATGGGCAGGTGCTGCTGGTGAACAAAATGAAGATGGAGGATGACAGTCAGAGATGTTGCAAAACAAGGGAAAATGAGTCAGGAGTTTCACATTAGAAATAGTGTTCATTTAGCACAAAGACAGCTTTGCATCTGACCACAACACATTCTGCATGTTTGATGCAGAAATAGACATGTTTGCATTGCTTAATTGAAAAAAGGTTTTGGCACATGTTTGTCATGCCAACTGCAGGTCTTGAAAATCTTTGGAATTTGGTACAACTCTAACAAATGTTTCCACATATTTAAGTAGTCTGTTTTAAAGGCAAAATCAATCCTGGTATTCCTTTGCCACTGGCTTCAGTACATGGCCATGTTGGAGAAGCTATGCACATGCTGTGTAGAGGAACTGCTAGTGGCTGGCAAAAGCAGATTGGCATAGAGAAGTGTGATCTGGCAAAGAGCAGACCCTTTGCTAATGAATCAGCACGAGCACTTTGGTTTGGACAGAAACAAATTATAAAATGCCAGCTCAGCAGGAGCACTTCCTCGAATACATCAAAGCTGTTCCTTTCTACATGGCACAGCTACATTCTTTCCAAGAATTTCTAGGCCAGTGTTCTTGCTTTTCAGAGTTTTTAAATGCATACAACTCCCACTCTGCCTCGAATGTTCAAAAACAAATAAAAAAGGATGTAAAAATTAGAAGCATCAAAATATTAAAATCATCAATCATGCAAAGCATGAGCATAGCTGGTTACAGTCCCCCCTTGCTTACATGATGTTTATATTTAAAATAAAAATGTTGCTTTCTTTTTCTGTAGAAGTAGATATCTTGAACATTCTTGTTTTCTTTATCTGGGTATTTAATTTTTTAAAAATAATTTTTAATTTCCTCTACAACTAAGAGCTAAATATTGGCATAGAACTGGATTTCGGCTGCCTCAGTAACTGGGATAGTTTTGCCTATTTCAGCAGATTGTGATAGAACAATCAGAAGTAATATCAGAAGTAACACAATAGCCGAGTTATCTTACAGCATTTCTTAGGCTATGGACAAATTCTGTAAAAGAATAGGAAAACAGCAGTGTGTTACTAATTATAATAGCGTGGTTGTGGTGTTGTGGTTGTCCCAAGGCAGCGAAGCTGCAGTGAGTTGAAACCTATGAGTCCATCTCCACCTTTGTGAGGGACAGCCACAGCACACACTCAGGGACATGGGGCACTAAGCGTGTGCACCAACCCCACAGCCTCAGCTGGGTGCTGGGCAGGAGCAGAGGAGTGCTCTCAGCCACAGGGTATTCCCAGCTGAGGCAGTAGGTAGCAGAGATCTGGAGGTAACACTGCTCCCATAGGTCTTCCCAGTTTGTTTCATACTGTTAAGATAAACAGTGGCTACCTGTCATGAAAAAGGCAGGGATATTGTGCTGTGATGGAAATATCAGGCTTATGGGAAGGGCTCACAGGCTGCTTGTGTTGGTGCGGAAGGAGGAGATGACAGAGCTGAGCAGCATTTCTGGCCAAGCCAGGCTGGGTTTCCATCTGAATTTCTCAGCAGTTTTGTCCCTATGTCTTAACTTCAGTAGAATTTAGGTGTACAGGATTAGACTCAGACATTGTATGGGTTAGTGATCTTTTGCAAAGCATATCTTTTATAGTAACCAGAAGTACTAGGTTAAGAAGTAGGACAGGAAACTTGTACATGTCAACAACTGGGATGAGGTAGATACACCTGATAATGTAAGCAGTGTACCATGGTTTTCTGGTTTTGCTGTTGATGTGTAACAGTACAAGGAAAATGGTCCCAACAGAGACAGGGGAGGGGGATGCCATACTCAGAACCCCTGCGGAGAGCTCGGTGGAAAAGGAGAGGTTCTTTGGCATGTTTCATGAGTGTTCAAGCATCCGAGGCTGCAACTATTGCTATAGACTGCCCCTGAGATCTGCTGCCAGAGCACCACCTGTGGCTTTGGATCGAATATTACAGAGGACACATCACTCCTCTGTGAAAGAGGAATCTTTTCTTGGGAACAACCTGGCTCTTGCTGTTTCTGGGTAAGCAAAGCAAGCCATTTGTGAGATGTGAAGGACTTGTCCCCACGTCACAGCTAAATCTGCTGAGATCGTCTCTCGCTGTGCCAGAAAGAACCAAAATATGGCCTGGGAGATGTCCTAGAATATATATAAATATATGGAGAAAAAACAGAATTGCAGGATGGCAGCTGTGAGAAAGAGAGTTCTGTAAGATACTGAGAAGAGGACACACAAAGAAAGGAATTTTTTTTTTTTAAGAGTATACCATAAAATATAGAGCAGTTGGGCAGAGGTGCAGCTTCAGAGCAAGGCTGGATTAGAGGCATTAAAGAACAGAGAATTCAGCAGGAAATGAAGTAAATACTAAGCACATAAAAATGCACAGGATAGAAAGAACATTGAAAATACCCTCTTCCTGGGTATGCCTATGATTTTCTACTGACTAATTCAGCACCTTCATCTTTTCTGAGAGCATTTAGGGTCCAAAAATGAAGAGACCCTCCATGAAGTAACTTCTTGAACTTACCTTGCTTGACAAAACCAAGCTTCCTTCAAATTCAACTAAGTCCAAGTATTGATGGAGATGGTCGTTGGTTTTTGCTATAATGACTTTGCAAGAAGTGAGAAGTTCAACTTCAGATCCCTACTTAGCCAGCTCTCTATTGAGCTGTGGTTAGTTCAAATCTCAATCCCTTGCTGCCCAAAGGCTCTTCTGAAGTTTGGGTATAAATCATAGCAAAAGGAGCGGAAGGCAGGGAGGATCTTGAAGCAAAGGCTGCTTTTTCATGAGTCCAGGAGGAGAGGAATAAGAGGGTCACAAGGGACCTGGAAGCTGTATCCCAAGTGTTTGACTTGGAATTACTGCAAAATCACTGTTTAGAGCTGGAGCTGTAACATTCACACCCTCATTTTCTTAAAATAGACATTTAGAGTAAATCTGATTTCAGTGTTTCAATGCATTAATTCTCCAAATACAAAGATGGGGACAATAATAGCTCCCTTCTCATGGCCAGTATGTGCAACTAAATTCTTGAATGTGTATGAGGCTCTCAGATACTATTGTGAATTTTTTCCTATGGTCAGCTGGGATTAAAAGAGTCAATCTCTCTTTAAATAAGGCTTTGAATCAGTGGGCAACTAGTAAGAAAAATGCAAAATATTAAAGAATTGCTCATGGTTTTGCAGCAATCTGTTATTAAAACAAAGTGCAAGTGATAATACTGTGACAAGGAGTGTGAAATTATAAAAGTCTTTACTAGATAGAACACACAATTTTTTTTTATCACTGTATCTCTCTGAATGGATGAATGAGCTAAATTCTACTTTTCTAAGAGGACTGCCTAAAGAATCGTCTGCTAGAATATGTTCCACTGTTGATAATTGAAACAAGTCAAATGTCCTGAAAATCCAAAAATGTCTGTGTTCTTATCAAAAAAGGATGGTTGGCACACACCTGTCAACCTGATAAACTCCTTTGGGCACTGGAGTCTGCCCAGGGAGATGGCGGAGTCACTGTCCCTGGAGGTGTTTGAAAAAAGACTGGACGTGGCACTCAGTGCCATGGTTTAGTTGATGAGGTGGTGTTAGGTCATAGGTTAGATTTGATGATCTCAGAGGTCTTGTCCAACCTAGTTAATTCTGTGATTCTGTGATGTAAAGTGATAAACAAGAAATTGTGGTATCCCTGCAAGCAGATGAAGGTTGCATCTTTTTCTGTCCGAAGTCAGGCGTTTATGTAACTGCACAGGCCTGCATTCTCATATTCACTTACTCTGCCCACTGGCATATAGTTATGTCACACATAAATATTTAATCTGCTTTATACTGGAGTGGTCACATAAGGGGTAATACTTAAGGACATAGAAGGTCTTGTGACAGATGGAATCACAGATAAGGAATAAAGGCACACAAAGGAGCTACTGAATGGTCAGAAGCTCCTTTAAAGAAAATGTATGATAGCATTCCTGAGAGAACCACCTACTTCCAATTCACTCAGCATTTCATGAATAACCTTGTTTATAAAGGTGCTTGAAAAAATTTAACCAGTCTCACTTGTTTGCACACAAATTACAGCTTTACCTTCAAAAAATCTCTGCTTTTTGAAAGCTCCCTTTAGCACCCAGTACACTTCTGTGTATCAATAATTACTTTTTAGTAGCCCAGAACAATTTCAGGAAGCAAGCAGTGAACTGAAAAAGTTTGCATTCATTACGTTACATGATTCTCTTGTTCCATTCCACCAGGATGAAGTTTTTGGCATATTTATGTTAATTTATATTCATTCACTGGAAACTGTCAGCAACATCTGATAGACTTTGGGGTCTCTTCATCTGAAGGTCCCTGTTTGCACTAGTGGCCCAGAAACATCTGTCCTCTCCGCCTTGGGAGGATTCAGAGGAAGGGACATCAGGAGGAAGTGCTCTGCAGGGTCTAGCTTCTGGCTGCTGCTTGCTCTCATGTGAAATGACTGCAGGGACTAAAATTACTTGGAACACAAGCCAACACTGCTTAGATAATAAGCAACTCTGCCCCTTTTTAAATGCACCCCTCCTCCCTCTCAAATCACAGATAATGCAGTTTATTTGTTCACCCAGTGCATGAATGAGGTACACTTCTGATGAGAAAGGTCTGGCTGAGACCTTGTCCATGTGGGATAGAAAAGATACTGATGGATGGGGAAAAGAAATTACTTTGGATATTTTGCGATATGTTGCAAATATATGCAAATATAAAAACCAGATATGTTGCAAGACAGAACCTTCTACATACTATGCATTTGTATTGTTGTCCTCAATGTCTCCCAGATTCCTAGACACTCTTCAGTGGCTAAAATCCTCTTTTCACTTGCCTTTTAATATTTACAGAAGTTTCTGACATAAAGGTCACCCTTGTGTATGTGTGGTCAGGTTGTTGTGTTGTGTTTGGTTTGGAGCTAACCTTGCCTGCCACTGAGGTAAGTGAAAAGTCACCCATCAGCTATTCAATGTTTCTTCTGGCTGGCAGGGAATTCTAAGAGTAGAGAATTTTAACTACTTATTCATCCAACGTACTTTAATTCTTATTCTGTCATTGCTGGAGAGGTAATCCAGAGCAGGTGAAGTTTTTGTCAACACTTTTTATATCAGAAGTCTAGATGTGGGACATTTATGGTAGACAGTGTGTGATTTAACTTTACTTGTGGAGCTGCTGGAATTTCTTCATCTTCGTAGTGTAACAGAGCTCATACTATCCCTTGGGGTAATGCATAAGAGCATCTGTTGTGCATAAAGAGCATGCTGAAATGAGTAGAAAATTCAGTCTTCTGTGCTTTAGTTTGGAAAAGAACCAGTCACCCCTTAAGAGGAGAGAAGACACCTTGAGGAGAGCAGTTCACAGGTGAAGGCAGGAGAAGACTGTAATCCTCCACTGGAGTACCCTGCGAAGAAAAGATGATGCAACTAATTTCAAAGGAGAATTTCTCTGTCATTAAAGAAATGGAGATTAAAGCATTGTTAATTCCCAGGAGAATTAATTTAATTTTCTATTTTTTCTCTGAATTAATGAAAATCCTGCAGCCCTTCTCAGGTATCACAGTTTCTCTGATTTTGCGTGAAAAATGAAGCTTCTAGCCTGACAGAGCATCAGCTAGTGGCAGCATAGCAGCTCAGCAGTAGTTCTTTCTTTTCCTCTCTTCTGACAACTGCCTTCCATTTTGTTTGTCTTGTTTTTTCCACTTTCTCCCTCAACAATTTTTCCACCACTTAATTCTGATTTGACATATCTGTGCTGACAGAGAAGTTAAGATTGATGACCTCTTATGTTCTTCTGGTCAGAGAAGATGAATCAAACCAAATTGGTTTACTCTTACTCTTTTTTTTTTTTTTTTTAATAACAGAGCAAAGAAGTTCAGGGGGCAAAGAATGACAAGAAAAGGCAGTTGGATGTAATGTGGTGGTGGTTGCTGAAAAATAAAGGTAGCTATGGGCAACTTGCCAGTTTGTTCAGACTGAGACTTAGCTCTTGGCTCAGGAGGAACTATCTGAGTTTTTTAAGTTCATAATGTAAACAGCTGTCAATTTGCTTTTGTAACCAGAACTAATATGATTTTAAATAGCCAAGCTATTTTTGTAGTTGATCCTGGGTGTATTTCTTGTCCTCTTCCATTCAATGTCAGTTGAGGAACATGATCCTTGGAGACCAAGTTATAGTTGTAGATAAGAAATCCATTAAGCCTATCATTTTTTGGTTTTGATGGAACACACTTCTGAAGGCTAGGAAAAAAAACACACCAGAATAAAGCCACGTATTTCTAAGCATTGATGTAACAATTGCTACTATTTTTGACTAGTATATTTTCCTGTTTTTGAAAGATTCCTGTTAGGAGCAGCCTTATCAGGGAGGATTTACTGCAGACATCAGATTGCTGCAGGATTTGACAGATCCCACCACAGATATTGGAAAGAGCAGTCCTGGGCTCTGTCATAGGTATTGCATAGGTTCTTGTATCTCTAGTGACAGTGGTCAAAACCATGAAGAGATCATTGTGCTTCATGCCGGCAGGAAATACCCATGCAATCTCTAACCCATTTTAAATGATCTTTTTTCTTCTTTTTCAAGAGGTGAAAGAGTTTCCAGGGATTGGGAGGCAGTGTGTTAGTGCATGCTGCATGTCCCTCAGAAGGAATTCATCATGCATTGACCTCAAAGTGGTGGTGGCTAGGCAGGGAGGATTCTGTTCGCCTGTTACCACATCTTCATGTAGTTCAGCATGCAGATGCACATGGTTTGTGTGTACTTGCACTGCTAAATTATGCTTTATTTCCAGGAAAACCATCAGTGGTTTGTAGGTCTTGTTTCACAGATAGGGAGTCTTCTACATCTGGCTGCACAAGGTGTGTTCTTACACCCATTTCACTCACTTATCCCATTCTGTTCTACCCCAAAGCAAGGCTGAACTACAGCCCCCACCAGCCAACTGCAGCAAGAGGCTTCTGATTCTCTGTCCTTCACTTTCAGGCCTGCTTCTTGCTCATTAGGTGTCTTTTGAACCTTTGTGCTTGCCCTTTACCAAACTATTTCCTCTAAAGTCATTTCAAAAAAAAAAATTCAATTTTTAGGGAGGTGTATGGAATTAGTGGTCTTTTAGGGCACAGTTGAAGCAAAAAACCTATCTGTAGACACATGTTCCCTTGCTAGCTGGAGTATTTCAGTATGTAGAAGGGACATATAAAATTTATTAAGGTTCTTTAAATATAAATATATTTGTGTTTCCAAGCAGAAGTTTTGATGAGTTGCTTCACATTCTAATCATATGCATTTTGAGGACAGTAAAGTGGGGTCTGATTAAATTCCATACATAGTCTGTGATTCTGTGATTTCAAGTTCTGGATTAGTGCTGACATCTGCTGTTTATTCTTGCTATGTACATGTAACACAGGATGGGGAATCGCTGCCTGTATGCTTTTTGCTGACTCAGTTTTAGGCTTTATTTCTTACAAGGTAAGATAGATAGAAATCAAAAAGTACAGGAGAACCTCCATGGGTTAATAACTATCAATAACTATCCATATGGAATTCTGAGACATGAAATAAGGACTAGAAAACAAAGATGGAACTGAATTTTTATCCTTTTAAATTTCCAAAAATGCTTTTAACTGGGGAAAGGACTCGAGATAGGTAGCTTAAGGAATGAAGCTGTCTATGTACAGGGTGGGTATTTAGCCTGGAAACTCCTTAGTGCAGGATCCCTTTTCTGTTACAATTTCTGTTACCACTTTTCTGTTACTCTTTCTACAGGACCCCGTAAAACGCCGGGGTCCTAATCCACAGCTGGTATAGCTGGCTGCTACTGCAGGGAGAAGGGGTTATGGCAACAGTGCAAGAACCCCATCTTCTCATTCTGCTTGTCTGCTCTGAGGTCAGACCCAGCAGCACCAGTTCAAGGAGTTCCAGCCTGGCCACAAGCATGGCTATCACTCTAAGACACTGGGCAGGTGTCACCACTCAGTGTCACTGGGACTTGCAAGAAAGAGCTGCTCGGAGACACCAACTGCTTTCATACATGTTGTTACATGGCTGCCATGGCCATTAGTCATTGCTGGGCTGGGCTGGATCAATAGTACTTTATGTGCTTTGTATTGCCTGGGAGCCTTAACTCTTCCTGCTCCTGCCAGTCACCCTCCCTTCTAACCTCACCCAAAACAATTGTGGGGGACAAAACAGTTTTAGAGATTTTTAGTGAGATTTTCTCATTATAAAAGGCATCAGGGTGAATATAAGGATGGGAGGTGTGATGGAAATACCAGGTTTATCACATTACTGCAACAAAAAACAACTTTATGTTTCTGCTCTCCAGTGAAAGAAAATCCTTCACTTAAACAAAAAGACCCCGAGTACTGCTCCAAATACAGCCACGGTAGCTGTCAATTGCATTCCCTTTACAAGGCATTGGAATTAAGTACACAAATATTCACAGTTAGGATTTGTTCACTGTGATTAGTATCATGAGTCAGAGGGAAGCAAAATTTTCAGGTTAGTTTTGAAATCAGAAGGGCTTTAAAATAACATTTAAATAATTTTTATCTGTGCTGTGGTATTTCAGTCCATTATAGTTTCCCTTTTCCAAACATTTTTTTTTTTCTTGTAAAATGCCTCATTCCCTGTCCTGCAAATCCAGGATCTGAGTTTTTCAGAGATGTGCAATTAAACTGGGAGAACTAGCAAAAGACTGCTTCCCAAAGGGTAATGCTAACTGATGATGTCATTGCTGAGGGTAAGGTTTCTGGAGTCTCTGGTACTGAATCTATTAATGGTTTTAAAATAAAAGAGAATAGATTTATATCAGATATAAGGAAGGAGTTCTTTGCAATGAGGATTATGAGGCACTGGAACCGGTTGCCTAGAAATCTTGTGGATGCTCCGTTCCTGGAAGTGTTCAAGACAAGGCTGGACGGGGCTTTCAGAAACCTGGTCTGGTGGAAGGTGTCTCTGCCCCTGGCAGGGGTTTGGACTAGATTGGACTAGGTGATATTCAAAGGTCCCTTGCAACCCAAGACATTCCATGATTCTATGATTCTTCAATAACTTCCAGTGACTCTGGGTGAAGTGAGTAGGGTTCCCTCAGGAGAAAGGATAGCAGCAGGGTAGAACATTGAAAAAAATGTCAGGTCATAAATTCAAGATAAAGCCAAAATTTTAATCCCAGAAAAGCCAGTCTAATTTGCTTTGTACCATAAGACCAGGATTTATATTCAGTTTCTCAAGAGAGTGAGGCTATTAACTTAGTGTGATAAAAAGACAGTAACATGCCTGACACTGAAAATATTTTTTGTTTTGCATATGAATTAAATAACAAGTCTCAAATACAGTCTCAAAATTGTTATTATTATGTAAAAATAGTAATAGGGAAATTTAGAGAAGTCACTGAAGTGCTATGAGAGGTGCTTTACATCAGAAATTACAATTAGAAGGAAATAAGTGGCAGGTGATGCTAATTGTGTTGGACTGGAAGAGACCTGGGCCTTTAAATTATAATCCCAGTGAGTACAAAGAGTCTCTCAGAAGTCACTCATGTTTTCATTAACCCAAAGCTGGGGCTGGCACAATGCCTCCTTCCCAGGCCCACACTGGGCCCTGGCCCAGGCTCCCCACACCCCTGAGACCACGTTTCTATCTGTCCATGAGCCCCCTTGAGAAGTTTGTACCCAGTGTGATGTGAGGAGTGGAGTTTCCAGCTTTGCTTATGCCACTGAGGGTTTCTCTGGGCATGTAAGACCACGGTGCACCCAGGCTCCCTGCCTGGGTCATCTCAGGGGTGGTGTGAGTGTGTGAGTAAGGGAAAGAAGCCGATCCTTGCCTTGCTCTCAGTCCCCGCTCCACCAGCAGCACTCCCTGTGTACAGGAGGGGGTTCCTTCTGTCTGTCAGAACATGAATGTACTGTTCTCTCCTGAAGGGAGAATGACTGTAAGAAAGTTCCTTCATTAAGGCATTTCCATTGCATTTTAATAAAGTGCAGCTTCAGCAAGTTGCATGAGTTGCTTCAGTTTTAATGACATTGTGTAATTCACCTCATTGAACTGAGAAAGCTACAGACAACATGAGGGCATTATAAATCATACCTGAGTGGTCAGGGATATTTTGTGTCTCCTATGCTAGAGAGTATTTGCTGTACTAAAAAATGGTGATTTTTTTTCCCCCAAATCCTTTTGGTTAAACATCCCCTGTCATATCCTCAAATATTTTTCTCATTTAACACTCAAAAAATTTATATTTTCTTCCAGTTATTTTTTTTTGAGATCAAATTCACCTTTGGCTGGATTTGGCTGACAGGATTTGTACTGTCAAGAACCCCTGGTGAAGGTTCTTGGATGTGACTACATTATTTTGACATGGCTGTGGAGCACAGTGTTACCTTTGCCATGACTCTGACCCTCAAAATGGGCCTTAACATGTGGTCCATTAGACAGTTTGGTGAAGACCCAGAGACAATGCAAAGTATTTCAAGAACAGAGATAGTCAATGACATTAACCTTCTCTGATGTCTCTGCATTATTCAAAAGAAGCCAGGGACAGGGAACACAGAGCAAAGGCTTCAGTAGTGCAATTATCCAATTCAATTGTATTGAAATGTGAGGTGGTCACAGGACTAAGCTGTGAACCAATAAATAAAGTAATTTTCATCACCTCTTTTAAACATTAGCTTGACTTTAAATCTCATGAGTTTAGCAGGTAAAAAATATATTCCTAAAATTGTTGACTTGCAGTGCTTGTAAATAGTCTGATCTGCATAAATCACAGAATCACAGAATATTCTGAGTTGGAAGGGACCCTCAAGGACTGTTGAGTCCAGCTCTTAAGTGAATGGCCTGTGGCCATGACTTTGGCATTATTACCACTGTGCTCTAACCAACAGAACTAATCCATCCATAAGGCTGGGTCTCCTACAAGAAGGGTCTCCTACAATCATGTTCCCAGTGATGAGGAGTACTCAAGGACTGTTTCCTTGTAGGAATGCTCAAGAGCTTCAGTGGAGCAAGGATTATTTTTAGCTCTCCTTTGACATACACTAGTACGTCGGGCAGATTGCCATTACCCTGATTTAGACAGCTGGTTAGTTCTCTCTGTCTCTGGTCTCCCATTTTTACTGACAGAGCCACACATACAATCTCCTCGCCATACCACAGATGGAGGAGATGATTCTTATTAGTACTAATGAGGGGTTACTGAGAGGAACAGTGTGCAGAGGCAATATTGCAGTGAGGAAAGGGACAATCTGTTCTGTTTCCGCTCCTTTAGGGCAAGTAGTAACAGGCATGTACTGCTACAATAAAGATTCATGATAGGCATTTGACACAAAATCCCCACTTTAGAAGGGCAAGGACAGAGAAGTGCTGGAACAGATGGCCTTGAGAGATGGTGTCACCTATGGAAGACTGTGAAACCAAGCTAGACAAGTACTGTCAGGACTGACGTGGTCCTGCTCAGTGATAGACAAGGGCTTGGAATTTATAGCCTTCCTGGCTCCTCCCCACATAGATATTACTTTGCCGCACTGACCTGGCTTTTAGATAGAGAAACTGCCATTACTTCTAGACTAACTTTAATTCCTCTGTGTTACTGAGACTGAGTCTGGCAGTCACGAACTCCTAGGTGGATGCCAACTCACACTTCCTCACCTGCCCTGTCTCTCTATGCAGCCAGTGCAGTGCTGCAGCAGCAGGTTGGCTGTTGGGTGCACCACATTTAGCACTTTGCTTCTCTCTGCAGCAAAGAATCTTTTAATATGTTGCAACAGCATAAAGGCAGGAGGAACTGAACTATAAGTAGGAGGCAGGAAAAATCACTAGTTAGGAAGCCAGTCTGCAGCCTGTGTAATCTTAGTTAAACTGCTGTGTTATTTTAAACACAGTGCTTTACAAAATCTCTCTTTTGCTCTCATAAAATCTCCCATTTGTTGTTTCTGCCGTTCCTATTACAATGATTCTCTGCAGTGTCAGTGTAGTCCTGTAGTAATCAAGAGTGAAAGGGAGCATCCATGGATATACTACACCTCTGCTCCATCCGACTATAATAAGAAACATTCTAACACTGGAAAGCTGCTCCCTCCCTTTTTGTGTTTGCTCAGCTAAGTAGTGGCTTTTACCATGCATATCAAACTAAGCAAACAAAAGCACACAGTAAATGTGGTCTACCTATGATATAGTTTCTTCCTGCATTTTTGGGTTTGAAAATTAACTGTGCCCAGCCAGGAAGGAGTATGAATATACGGACAGGAAAGACTTCCACTGAATTATTATGCAAGCTACTTAGCCCCTAGTTGTTGCATTTTTCAAAGGGCCTGTTAAAATACTGCAGAAGCAGAAGTGATAGAATACACCCAGAATGGGAGAAGGACTTCATATGTATAATTTAGCAATGGTGTATAACGAGTATAATATTTGTAACAGCTGTTAGGTGCTCTGAAGCTACACTGCGTTTATGGAATTTTCCATTGAGCTCTAAATATTCAGGTCACATACACAGTTAAATTTCCAGCAGTGGCAGTACAGATAAAAGCACTCCAACCGTATGCCATAATTGTGCTCTATTTAGAGAGTGCAGCAACTCAGGCATTTTCACAGCAGTTGTCTTAGATACGGTATACATTCTGTTTTATAAATGCCAATTCATTAATGCATGTAACACGTAGTGTGCTGCTCTTTATTTAAAAAAAAAGGAGAGCACCATGTTTCAGTGAAGAATAAAAATACAGAAAAAAGCTGTTACTTACAAGAAGGAAAAGGAAAATGGAGAGGAGTGCCAAATTCAGGGTTTTTTTTTTTACAAAGATCTGTAGAATATCAAGGTCCATTTTGTAAGAGGTTTCAAATAAGTGACAGTAATTTAAGTATCCATAAATTAATTTTAAAAAGACTTAATTGATAGGAAATTTCCACTTCAGGATATTGAATTCCACCACAGAAAGAGTGTATCACTGACAAGACATGGTTTTAAAACACAGTGAACAAGCATATGTATTTTGCATATTTTTTGTAGTGATGCTGCAGTAGGTACGATTCCAGGTTCCAAGAAAGACAGCAACATTATTTTAATGCTTCATTCTGATGGGTTTTTTTACATTCAGCAAGTACTAAGCCAGCAAGTCTGACCAAAATCAGATAGTAAAAACAAAGAAAAATCATTCTATCACTGCAATGAATTCCAATAAAACACAAAGAAAAAAACATTGGGGCTAAAAGTCATGTTTTAACTCACTACTCTGAAGTGGACAGAATGACAGGTTCACCTGTGGTGCTACTGGTTTTGAGACAAGCAGCACAGCTGTGTGAGATCAGGTATTCACGAAAAGTAGGTCAGCACAGTCATTTGGATTGAGTTCCCAGTCTTGCTAGACTTATGAATAAAATATTTTACACCTTTTTCTACAACTGTGATCCATCTTGAACAGCAGATATATTGACCTATTTTAAGATTTATTATGATTGCAAAATGTATCCATGACCTAAATGTGGACCATTAAGCTATATTTGGAAGTCACCTTCTTGTGGCCTTTCTTTTTAACTCAGTACACATCAAAGCAAGGTGGTGAAACATATCCACCTTTCACCTTCTCTGCACTAGAAGCCCAAAGAAAACAGAGATCTTTTGCTCTGTTCTTATCCCTTGTTCTGTCCTTTGCCCCATAGTAGCTGGGTGATGTGTCCCACCCAGAAGTTTAGACACGCATCATCTAAGGAAACCTCAAGGAAGGCTGTGCAGGCATGACACCTGGAATCAAGGGCAGAACTAGCACAGACCCACAACCCTTGGCTACTGAATATGTTTTCTGGAAACAAGAAAACTAGTCATAAAACAATATTGATGGCTCTGACAGGTGCAGCAAAGGAGCTTTACAATGTTACTTCACTGTTGCCCAGGTTTGTTCTCTTTTCTCGGAGTTTACAGTGCCTTTGACACAGCTGGGAGAAGGGAACACCTGATTCATGTCCTCCATTTCAGCTCACAGCAGGGTCTACAGATACTTGTTTCCTCCTGCTCGGCTTTGTGTCCAGCCAGCTGGACAGGGAATTGGGAGCTAGTGTGCCAAGTTTGCCTTGCTTTCCTCGATGGAAACCAGGCTGTGTGATGCCTGCAAGCCCTGGCCTGGGTCATGCCAGGACATGGGGCTGGCAGAAAGGGCCAGGACTCTCCAAGGCTCCTGGAGGGAAAACACAGCTGCTGCGTGGGCTCCAATCCACACCTCCACATGTCAGGTTGTTTACTGCCACAGTTCATGTTTCTTCTCCTTTCTGCACACACCTGGCTCATCTTTCTGGCAGGGGAATCAGGAAGGAGTATTAGGCAGTACCTGAAAGGCGGCAAAGACCAATTATCCAGCAGCTCTCAGAACTTCTGATGTTTCTTCTCTACCCTCAACATTCAGATTTACTGAATTGCCAGCCACATTAGAAGGAGGTGTTTCTTCCAGAGAGCCTAATCCCCAAGATACAGGATAACAGTCTTATGAAGCAATCACAGTAAGTTCCTCCTGGTTGCAAGACACAGTGAATGCTTGTCATCCTGACAGGGTTTTGATTGTTAAGGGGAATAATCAGGTTTTTTTGTGGAGAACACGAAATTTTCATGGAATAACAATCCAACCCCTGTTGGAGGTCTCCTTCCAGCCACCTGCCCTCAGAAGGCCCACAAACAAGTATGAATTTCCAGGCTTGTTAAAACTGGCTCAGGTTGTTAGAAGAGACAAACAAAATCTTCACCTCAGGAAATATCATAGAACCATGGAATGGTTTGGGTTGGAAGGAACCTTAAAAATCGTCTAGTTCCAATAACCCTCCTATGGACAGGGACACCTTTCACCATACCAGGTTGCTCAGAGCTCCTCCCAGCCTGGCCTTGAACACCTCCAGGGATGGGACATCTGCAGCTTTTCTGTGCAACCCGCTCCATATCTGGACAGTAAAGTCCATGACTAAATGGCTTTACACAGTTTCTGTCCCCAGGCCTTTGACTAAAAAGGACTGTACCATGTCAGATATATTTCTGGATATACTGGACTGATAACTCTTGTTCTTTGCTTTCGTGCATTGCTTTGGGCATGCTATAAAAATGTTTAACCTGGGTGCCACAAGTGCAGGGAAAACCTGTATGCATATAAAGATGCAACCATGGAATAATAGTAAGACATTTTTAATAGGGTTCACACAATGCCTTATAATAGTGTTGCTGAAAACAGAAACAAAAAGTGATTTTTTTTATCTGTCTTAACAAAATTGAAGACACATTTGAACTTGCAAAGACTTTTTGATATATGAATGATAAATTTGAAATAGGCATTAGAAGCTGCAAACAGGGCTTCATCATCCATCAAACAGACAAACCTGATGGTCTGAGAAGGCTGCCGATTTCATCAGGGTTGTGTTTGTCTGCTTTTTCTAGCTATTTCCTTCTGTGGCCAGTCACTTCTATTTTCAATGATTTGTGTAGTTTCTCTTGTACTTGAAACAGGGAGAAACAATTTCTGCAAAATCAGTGAAAGAAGCCACAAGTGCAAGGGGTCTTGCACTGAGCCCTTTGATTTAATTTTGCCATGTTCCTCTGCCTATGGTCTGCAACATAAAATAAAAACATTTTAAATTGAGCAGTCCGAGTACTCTGTTGCAGCATGTGGGCCACCTGACCAGTTATCCCTCAGGCCCTGACACATAAGCTTCTGTGTTAATAAACTTTGGGACTGTGTGTGGATTGATTTCAGCATCCAAAGCTGAAATGGAAAAAGAAAAATCTTCAGGTACTTCTATTATATATATATATTTTTAAATTTTGGCACTATTTTTTTCTGCCAGAAGAAGATTATAGAAAGAGTTCATCACTAAAGTACAGACAAAAATTCCAGTACAGTCTGCCTTTAAGCAGCTGAAAAACTGTATGGAACTAACCCTCATGTCCTTCTAAACCAAGTCTCTCTAATCTTTCAAATCCGGTTCAATCTTATTATCAACTCACTTGGCAGAATTAATAGACTAAAATGGGCATTTTGCCAAGTTGTTTTTATAACACTCAGTTTCTATTATGCCAATTCAATTCCAAATTATTTCTTTATGAAAATTAATCATAATTAATTAATTAATAGAAGCAAAAAGACCAATTAGGATACAGTTGACTATGTTACAGCCTAAAGATATAATTAGTCTTATAAACATGACAAATGGATATTAAACACCTATATTTATACTGTGACAGATTTAAATCTACATGGCCCACAGGAAATGAGCAACCAAACTCATCCAAGTCTATTGGAAATGAAGGCTGATTCATTTTCACTTTGACATACCAAAAGTAGATGATGCTAAGCAGAAATCTCTTAGTTCTGATTTGGATAAAAAACCATGTAACCTCTTTGCCTGCTCAGCCTGGAATGCCAAATAAATTATAGCTTTCATAATTAGCACAAACCCCCAAAGCAATCGATTATCTACTGTTAAAACACTGTTATTCTCAGCACAGCTTCTCACAGAATTGCTTGGGCCACAGTGCAAACTGTTGTGCTAATGATGTTCCAGTGGCCTGAGTTCAGAGCAAAGACATAAGTATGATTTGTACTTATCTGTTGTCCAGGAACCTGTTTACAGCAAAAATACTGTTACCATGCATAGGGATGTAAAGAGAACTCTGATTATTTGTGTGAAAGTAACATGATTTCTGTGGACTTTTCTACAATCTAGTAGACTTAATTCTTCAGACTGGGACATAGCCATTACAAGTTAAACAAAGCATTCTGAAGTGCTTCTAATACCACATGAATCAAAAATTCCATATATATTTACCTAAAATTGCATTAAAACTAAAACATACTGCATTAAGGGACTCATGTTGTTAAAGGATGCAGTAAATCACTGCACTGAAGAAAGAAGAAACCTTTATTGATAAAACCAGCCTTGAGATTTGATGTCATTTATCACAAAAGAAAAAAAAGAAAAATATTATCATTTCACTGGGCAGCTAATTATGTACCTGCCCTTCTTGCTCTTTTGTAAAAATATTATTGTTACTAGACTTAGCACAAGCTCCCAGTGATCTCATGAGGAAACTGTCTCATCTTGAGAGAAGTTATACTCTGTCAGAAGAGATAGGTCAGACTTCTTGTTTTTTTATTGAGGTATCCTCAGTTCCTGCTTGCTGTCTGGCACTTCTTGTGAGAGAAACCAAATAGGTTTGTGGTTTCCATTGGATCAGTCCTGCAATGCTTAAAATACAAACTTTTATTATGTACAGATGGGTAGACTTGTAGGACAACTATCATTGCTATGTCCTGTGAAATTGTAATGGTCTGGGATGGTGACCAAGAATTCTGAGCAAACAGAGCCTAAATGGATCTACATTCACTTATTTCCTTTGTAGTTCACAAACCCTGACATGGGTCTCTATGATGTAGCAGCCACTTTGCTGAATAATGTGTCTGGTATTTCATTATCTTTCCTCCTATCAAAAGACACAAAAAAACCCCCAAAATCCTGAAGATCTACCATTGCAATTTTAATAAAAGCCTCAGCTAGTGATGTTAGACTAAAGTGGTGGGGGAAGAAGGACAGCCTGACCTGTCATGTGCAGAGCTGTACTCAGAGCTGAATGTTTCTGAAACAGTTAAAAGAGACACCACTCCCTCAGAGATTCTCTGTCCTGAACTTAGCTACCTGCTTGCTCTCAACCAAAGCCCATCCCTTGTCTCTATGCCTTACTTCTGAAAGAGTGGTAATATCCATCTATGTAAAGGACAAGCTTTGAAGATTTTGTCAATTAAACACTACATCAGGATGTCCCCAGACTGTATGATGCTGACAGGAGCTGGTTTGAATACCAAAACTCTTATGCCTAGCTCTGCTGAGTCCCCTAATGAAGTGCTATGCCACCTTCCAGACCTGTGCCAGGTGATTAAACTCTTTTGCATGTATGGCACAGCCCTGAGCTGCCTGTGGAGACTCTCAATACCAGGACGAGGGGTGCACATAGACTGATGCATACAGGAACATGCCCAGATCCTCATTGCACTTGGATCTTTTGGACTATCCCTAAGAAAAATCAACTTGTTTTTTTTAAGTAGGTTTGTGGTCTCATGCAAGAACAGTTGCTGAACTGAAGTCATGATCATTTTCTTTTCATGTGGATGTTTAACAGAAGTACTCTAGAAAATAACAGTGGCAACCGACCATTGGCTCTTCTGATCAGTTCTTCTTGGCTAGCTTCTGATTCTAATTAGCACAAAAATGTAATTAGCAAAGCTGTTAATGGATTTTTTTGTGTATGCATTTTGCCCACTCACCCCTACTTCTGTCACTGACCTCATCTCGATTGCTGGCAGTATGTACACATTCCTTTTAGCAGATTTAACCATTATGTGTCATGGTCCATTGGGAAGAAAATTGTGTCTCATTATTCTTGGTATTTAACAAAAAACATTTGGAGTAACAACAAACCATACAAACTGCCAAAACAGAAAAGTGCAGGGCTCAGCACACTAGAAGTTCTGTCTGCAGTCTGGATTGAGATGGAGAACTCTTTAGACTGTGCTCAGCTCAGTGCCTGAGCTAAAAATTATCTGTTCTGTTCTATCAGTTTGTCTTAAAAATTGGAATTTTGTTTATTCCAGGGATACTATAGGTCTTCCAATGCACTGTCAACTCAGAAATACATTAAACAATACAATCTTGAGTGTCCAATGCAAAACCTGACAGAAATGGTCATTTTGCAGCCTTCTTATTTCTGAAACATGGTTTTCTTTCAGATATACCTTCAGATCTTTATGGTTCACTTGAGGTCCACAGAACAAGCCAAAGCCCATGCCAGAAGTCAGCAGCAGAAGGCCTAAGCACCAAATATCTGCCTCCAGCTTTTTTGAAGAGGTCTGAGGATGACTTTTCTGGTAGGAGCATATCCAGCCAGCACTTGCTGCATGGGGAATGGGAATCTCATGCTTAATGGAAATGCGTAAGTCCAGCCCGTGTGTACATGGGGAGACACCTGACTGTTTTCAAGGATCCAGCCCAAATGGAGTATGTTGGGCACTGCCCAGCAGTACCCCATGACATAGGCTGTAAGGGTTTTCTGCCACATAGGTAAGCCTGGGCACTGGGAATTATCTGGATGGGATCATGCCCTCCCCGAGCAGCAACACCAGGGGTTGGTTTGTCCCTGCCCAGAGCATTCCTTTGATGCACATCAGCTGTTTGGAGCAGAAAGATAAGGAAGTGATGAAAATTCACTGATAAATCCAGAGGCTGGGGAAACAGGATTTAGCTGAGCTTCTTCAGGATGTTTATTAGAGTTTGTTGCACATAAAGCAACCAAATTATTTCCAAATCCAAGCCAGATATGGAAACAAGTCAGGTGCTTTTTGCGTGGTGCTGCATTTGTAGGAGAAATTCAGCAGCTTCAGTTTGGTGCTGGGTCTGCAGTGGGTGATGACCCTCCGGGGTCTTTGCTGCCTTTGGAGCAGATTTCTGCCCTGCTTGACCATTGGCGGCCCACAGCTGCTGGTGAGATGACTACAAGCCCCTCTTCCATCCGGACACCCCTCGTAATGGCTATTTTCCAACTAGAAATGATGCATCAAAAATAAAAGAAAGCTACACAGTAGAAATTATACACTCATTGCATTCTTTTCGAATTTTTGACATTATAAACCACAGAGAGTTATTTGCATCATGAAAAAGAGGAAAATATTACCAATCTTATTGCAGCATAAGATTATGCTTCTCTTTTAAGGAGAAGTTTTATTTTCCTTTTACTGTGGACGGTGAGTTTCTATAGTAATGTTATGGGTGAATATTTTTTCACACATGGAAAGCACAGTTAAACTGTAGGACTCATTCCAATAGGAAGTTTCAGAAACCATAAATAAAAATGACTTAATAATGACAAATTCATGACAAAAACTCATCAGTGCCTGTTAAATACCTGGTGCAAATGTAAACTCCAGCTAAGCATGTTCCCAAACTTGTAACTACTAGAATGGGAGGTGTTGTGAAGCAGTTTGTAATTACTTTGCCTTTAATTAACTCTTAAGCTGACATCTCTGATACCAGACTAGATAAAGGCTCATTCTGAGGGTGTAGAATTTTAAGTATTTGACCTTCCTTTCACATAATAACTTTACTATTTCCAAATGCAGATCTTGTCATAGAAGACATAATTGCCAGAGATATTCTGTATATGCTTCCAGGGTATGCCAAACAGGACTTGCTGAAGAGAACCCTTAGTCCATGTCACACTTTCAAAGAGATTTTAGTGGAATATCTTTGGGAACTGACTTTAGTTAGTACCATTCAAAAGTTTGGTCACTGACTTTTTTTCTCATTTGTCCAGAAAAGAGAGACCACTACCCTTCAAAAAGTGATGTCTGAGACCTTACTGTGCTATGAAGAGCTACAGAGACCACACCACCTTGCTCTGGAAAAGCATAGGTGGGATTTGAGAATATCTTGCATGGGTTAGTAGAAGACAATGGGAAACAGACTTCAATTTCTCTAAACCTGTACTAAGCTCTTACTTGGAAATAAGACTGCAATGACAAAGTCACAAAGAATAGCTCTTCCTGCTCCAGCTTTGGGAGGCCAAGGGGCTCTTGTGTCACTGATAAATTTCTTAGGAGTGACAAAGGTGAAGGTGACACACTTTGGCAAACAGCTGTACTGCTTATGTGCTGCTTCAAAGAAGTTGAAGGATGTTATGAAGGTATATGTATGTACAGAGAAATTAATCAGTGTTTATAGACATGGAAGTAGATTTCTGCTAGTTATTTTTAATAAATATGAAATTATTTTAAGAGATTTATGTTGCTATTCATAATACAAAGGAAAAAGAATGTCAATGTAATGACATGATTTAGACACTCATAGAATAGTTTCGTAGACTCATGGAACGGCTTGGGTTGGAAGGGACCTGAAAGACCATCTAGTTCCAACCTCCCTGACATGGGCAGGGACATCTTCCACTGGAGCAGGCTGCTCAAATCCAGGCCTGTCTTTCATGGTTCTGTGGTTCAACCATTTACTGACAGACAGTTACTATGGACACTATACCAAAGCTGGAATACCCACACTGCCCCTGAGAAGGAAGCCCCACTGCAGCTGCCCAGGCTGGGTCGTGGTCCTGGCTGGGAAGCATCTCTCTGGGGCTCTGGTGGGCAGCTGAGGGTGGGCAGCCCTGTGCCCTGGCAGCAGGAATGGCCAGTGGCCTCCTGGGCTGCACAAAGAGGGTCACAGCCAGTAGACTGAGAGATAGGACCTCCCAGATCACATTTGAAATACTGGATCCACTCCCACTCTCTTAACCCAGCAGAAGTAGGACCTCCATAAGCCAGAGTGAGTTAAATGGAGGAGTCCAACTGTGGAGTTGAGTGGAGGAGTCAATCTTCCAGGATGGTTACGGGTTGGAGCACATGCCCTGTGAGGAAAGGACGACCATGCACAAGTGAAGGAATCTTCAGAGATGAGATGTTCTCACCTCAGCCTATTGTGCATTTGTATTGGCTTAGCCAATGGAGGGAATCACTCTGTCCACTCTCTCCATTGTCGTGCCTGTTTGGTCAAGTGATGATGGACATTATTTCTGCTGAGCTGAATTAACCACTGGTTTTCCACTGGATATCCAGTTGGCAACAAGTTGGGAAGGTCCGGGAGAACAACAGGCCTTTCAGCCTGACCTCAGCGCTGGGGAAGGTTATGGAGCAAATCATCTTCAGTGCCATCATGAAGCACGCACAGAAAAACAGGGGATCAGGCCCACCCAGCATGGATTTAGGAAAGGCAGGTCCTGCTTGACCAACCTGATCTCCTGTTATGACCAAGTGACCTAGTGGATGAAGGAAAACATATGGGTGTCATCTACCTGGATATCAGTAAAGTCTTTGGTACTGCCTCCCACAGCATTCTCCTGGAGAAGCTAGCAGCCCATGGCTTGGATGGGTGTACTCTTAGCTGGGCTAAGAATTGGCTGGATGGCTCGACGTGGAGAGTGATGATGAATAGAGTTAAATCCAATGGGTGAGTGGTCACTAGTGGGGTTCCCCCACATTCAGTATTTGGGCCAGTCCTGTCACTACTGGCCAATGGCAGCTGAACATGAGCCAGCGTGTGCCCAGGTGGCCAGCAAGGCCAATGGCATCATAGCTTGGATCAGAAATAACGTGGCCAGCAGGACCAGGGCAGTGATTGTCCCCCTGTACTCAGCACTGGTGAAGCCTCACCTTGAGTGCTGTGTCCAGTTTTGGGCCCCTCACTACAAGAAGGACATTGAGGGGCTGGAGTGAGTCCAGAGAAGGGCAACAGAGCTGGTGAAGGGTCTAGAGAGTGAGTCATATGAGGAATGGCTGAGGAAGCTGGGGTTTTTTAGCCTGGAAAAAAGGAGGCTCAGATGACACCTTACCACTCTCTACAGCTGCCTGAAAGGAGGGTGTAGCAAAGTGGGGGTTGGTCTCTTCTCCCAGGCAACTTGTGACAGAGCAAAGAGGAAAAGGCCTCAAACTGCCCCAGGGAAGGTTCAGGCTGGACATCAGGAATAATTTTTTCACTGAAAGGATGGTTAAGCATTGGAATGGGCTGCCCAGGGAAGTGGTGGAGTCACCATCCCTGTAAGTGTTCAAGAAACTGGGTGTGGCACTTAGTGCTATGGTGTAGTTGACATAGTGGTGCTCACTCAAGGGTTGGAGGTCTTTTCCAACCTTAATGATTCTATGATTCTGTGATATTTCATATCCGCCATGTTTCATACAGATTTAGCAAAAACTAAAGGAAGTGAATGACCTCTGTAATAATACAAGAAACAAAAATTGACATTGTCAGGGGTTGTCCGTCTTGACATGCCTGCGTGTTTTGGTCTACACTGGTGTTTCATAGCATATGTCTTACTGATGGCACAGATGCAGATATTGCATTAGAGGTATGACCCCGTAGTTCTGTATTCTGTTCCAGAAGGATGGAGTAGTGTCTGGCACCATGTGAGGCTTCAAAAAAAGGACAAGAGCCCTAACTAATATAAAAAGTTGTCAGTGTAGTCCTGAATCTGATTTCAAAGCCCTGCTGAATCTGGGATCAACAATTGCTCTGCCTGTGATTTTTACATGTTCAACTAAGCAAACAAACAAAGAGGTAAATTACAGTTTTGATTCTCTTCCTCCCTTGAATGACATAGCATCAAAGAGTGATCTGGTTCTGTGGCATTGCTCAGATTCCCTTACTTCTTTGTTTTCAGGAGAAATAGGACTTAGTAATAGCAATAGGTATGCAAAAAAGGAGGTAAGTGAACAGATGTGCAGAGAAAATCACTGGGTAGGAATCTCCCCCTTGGGCTACTAAAGATATTGTATATGAACTCCTCATAAAAGCTCTGCATCCCTTGGCTCTCTGATAGCAATTATGATCAAACTGCAACCAAGCAGCTTAAAAGACTGCTCAGCAGCTGCATTTGCTCAGCGTTCCCAGAGGCAGCCATGAGTCAGTGGAAGCAAATTTAGTCTGTGTGACTTTGCACAGCCTTCTGCTCACAATTACAATCAAGATGGATGGGAGGCACTTCTCTGATTTTTTTTCCTCACAAGGGGGACCCCTCTAGAGACCACACATGCACTGCTGCAGTTACAATCCAGCAGGTCAATAGCAGGACAGAAAAGTGTGATTAATGAATGATCCAAGATTACTGCCAGTCAGTGCAGTGTAAAGGCATAAAAGAATGCAGAACTATGTGTAGAATTGCCCAAAAAATAGTGTGAGGACTCAATTTCCATAGAAATGTCCTATTTTTACCCCTTTCTTCCCTATTCTGAACAAAATCTGTGCTACAAATGTCTACACATCTCCCTGTTCAACTCCAATGAACATAAAAGGAGATTGACACTAATCTTACCGTTATAATGCCTTTAGATTGCACTAGTGCTACATCTAAACAGCAGCCACAGGAATGGCACAGTACCCTGGGATAGGTACAATGCTGGTTTGAGCCAGACTGAGGGGCAGCAGCAGGCTGGCAGACTATGTTTAGTCAGCCTATGTTGTGTTTTCTTCTGAGTTTTGGGCTTCTGCTCTTGGGCTGGCAGCATGACTAGGAGTTAGGTAGGTAAGTGACAATGTGGGTCAAGACTGACAAATCAGCAGTGCTGATTTAGGGCAAGTGGGTTTCTGGCCCCTAGATCTCGTTGTCTTGTCACGCTGGTACAAAAGGAAATGAAGATTTTCTAAATTAACACAAGAAAAGAATTGGACTCACAATGTCCATGTCTCATCACACTGTGCTCTTAAAACAGGAGTTCAGCAGACAGTTAAGCCAGTTTCCAGTGGAAAACAGGTTCAGCATTATCTGTTATTGCTCCATCCCATCTTTTTTCGAATATTTTCCTGTATTTTTCTGAATAACAAGGACAACAATATAGCAATGGCATGTGTCACCCACAGCAGCTAGCAACATTAGAGCTATATCACATGGAGATCATAGTGTTGCTGGCTTGAAGAGTTCCTATGTTTCCTCTCCCTGACATCCCAAAATCTAGATGCTGGCTTGTAACCCTGGGCCACAGTGCACCATATTTCCCATTGCATATTTAGCAGCCTTGTTCCATGTTTCCACTGGGACAATTTCCACTGGTTAGCTGGATAAGCTGCCCAACAGCAGTACTGTGTCTAGATGTTAATATTGCCAGGGAAGTGCATTCCAGGCAAGACAATCAACTGCTATGGGGAACTCTGGGAAGACAGTGGGGGACTAAAATTAATAGTCCTTGGTACAGATAGACAGCCCCTGCTGGTAGCAAGAATGCTGCTGAACATGCTGCTGAACATGCTGCCTTGCTGTTCAGACCTGCCCGTGTCCAATATCCTAAATAAGAACAGTATGCAGATGTTTAGGGATGCTGCTGTTTGGTATCTAAAGCTCTCTACTAATAAGTCAGAAGGACTCTCTCCTTGGAAAGGCTGTGATTGCAGGGCCTGAAGGCAGACCTGGGACACCTCTTATTTTCCTGCTGCTGGCAAGCAGTTTAAATCCTGGATTACAAGCTCCAGGGCAGAATCGATATCTTGTGGGACTTCCACACCCCAAGACTGGCTAGGAGTGTCATTGATACTGGCACCAAAATGGATGAAAAATATCTGTTTGTACTGCAGTCACACATCAATCAGACTGCGCAGGAGGTTTACCCTGAATCTGTCAGTGCTCCAGATCTCAAAAACATCTTTTGTTTCCTGGCCTTTTTGGTGTCCAAGTCAGGAGAAATCAGACTGCTTGGACACTAAATTCTTTGAGGCACACAGAGTAGTACAGTGTTTATAGTGTATCTCCTCAATAAGTAACCTGGTTTATCTGAGAGCTTCAGTAGCATCCCTCACCAGCTGCCAAAGCGGAGGCTGGTCTCCCAGCCCCCACAGCATGTCTGAAGTCAGCATCTGTCTGTTTCACCCCCCCTGCCGGCTTCCCTGCTTTTGCAGTCTCAGATGGGCAGTGGCCTGCTTTCCACAGAAGGAACAGAGAGACCCCTTCTCCAGTGTAGCCAGGAAATCCAGTCTGGAAATTCAGATGGATAGACTGTATAAACTGCTGTCCTATTATTACTGCATTGGATAATTACTGCTAATGCATGTCTTCCTATGGCACAGTGACATCTACAGTCCATGTTTAAAATGAGTATAGAATGTTAACAGTGTCATAATGTTCTACACTTTAGGTCTGCTCTGCTTGAAAAGAAATGCTGTCATTGCCTTCGATGTCCAAGTTCTGTACTGCAGGATGCTGACAACGCAGTGTGCTCAAGTTCTGGACCAGTAGGACATGAGCCAGCTTCAGCCTAAAAGCTCTATGACTTGTTATTTTCATCCTGCACCTGCCTTGTGACTACATTTTCCACAATAAATACACAAGCAGGCCCTTCTTTTCTGTGTGAGTGCAGTGATGCTGAGCTCTTGCTAATGTCTGTAATGTGTCTCAGGCATTTAGCCATCACTTTCAACCCCTGCTCCTTTTTGTTCTGAAGTGTTTACAGGTTGTTGACCAAGGCAGCCTAATTAGATGTGTTTTCTTGGGGTGCTTACCATTCTAAGGAAACTTTTTTTTACTTCTAGCACTCCTGAGACAAGTAACCTTTCTTTGAATGACTTCCTGCATGAACTTTTCTTCCCCTCTTTCATCTGTCTAAACTTAACTTCTTGTCCTGTTTATTTAGCATTAACCCATCAAGCTGGGCTTTTCCCTAAGTTGTTCTGAGCCATCTGTCATGTTTTTTGTTATGTAAATACAAAGTCAGATCAAAATGTCATCTATGTAAACTTCAGCACATTGATCTGTTTAAAATATAAATACAGAGAAATCTTGTGGTTCTGGTGAAACACCTGGAGCTGAACCAATTCAGACCATGGTCTGAGACACAAACAGCGATTATGTCAAAACAGCTGGGTACGGGAGATCTTTGCAGACCTTTGGTCTGGGTGCACTCTCCAGCTTTCTTCTTACCTCGTATCAAATTGAAGTTGGGAAAGTCAATATTTTCCTCACCATCTTCCAGAGCTTGGTGTCTCACAGGTCCTAACATCAGGGAAATAGATACAGGGCTTAGGAATTTCCACAGACTGCAGTTGTTTTTTGAGAGGCAGACAGTGTCTCCCAAGGGAAGTGGTGAATGAAAACAAGTAGGATCTATTACTTTCTCAACACACCCATTAGACCCATGCTGATGCATCAGGCGTGGATAATCCATGGATGTCGATCATTTGTCCTGGCATTTCTATCTAGTTGAAACCTGAATATGTATTTGGTCAGGCCTATTTCCAGTAACTGACTAAGCAGAATTTAGGTGTTTTTTTCCAAAATGTGTGATGATGATGCTCAGTTGCTCCCTGACTTCTCAGGGTGACTAATTTCCAAGAGCATCTTACATTTTGTCTGGACAGCCTAGAATAATACCTTTGTACACTTCTGAATCGTTTTCCTGAAGGGTCTGAACAATTTGACATCTGAGTCAAATCTCAGCTCAGTCAGGAGCCAGAAAGTAGGCACCCCTCTGCCTCTGTTTTTGACATGCTCTGTTCTGCTGTGGCTCTCAAAATGCAGCAGAAGAAATCATTAAGAATGGGCTTAATGCTCCATGAAATTGTATATGCTTTCCTTTTAAATGGTGATGGAGCTGCCTTTGCCATGCTATCTAATTAGCCTGGATGTCCATGGAAGATGGAGGAAGATACTGTAAGCATTCAAATTTTTGGGCTACCCGAGGCAGCTACCTTAGCCATAACGCAGAGTACTCAGGGTTCTCATTTGCTTTATTTGTTCAGAGAAAGGGTTGTCTTTGGAAGTCAGTTCACCTAAGACAGTATATGTCCCTTATCTTTTTCTCCACTCTGTGCTATCCCAAGGCAAGGATCTCTGCAGCTTGTTTTGTAGCTTCAGGATGAGGCCCAGCATCTTGGAGACATAAACAGCCTTTTCCCGATCTATTCTAGTGAGAGTTTCTCTGCCTTCTACAAGACATTATACATTTTTTCTTAGTTTAGATAGCCCCTTCTTCTTATTCTCCAGCTCTTGCCTTCAGTGAAAAAACGAACTTCAGATTCATTCTAAGCCAGAGTGTGCTGTTGCTGTGGCATTCTACTGAACCACACTTCTTAAGATCTGGATGTTTAGTGTTCTTTCCCTGTTAAAATGACTAGTCCTTGTGCTATGCTGCCTTAGACACGTTATATAAATACATGTTCATTTGCTTTCAGTGTATTGACACGTTCTTCTGCTATTTCTGCTTTCAGCTCTTGTTTGTTGGGCTACAATCTTAGGAAAACTTCAGCATTCCTGCTGTTTCCATCTTCCTTTCCATATTCTGCACGGTGGAATGCTATCTGTAATCTCTTACAAAGCTGATAATTCATTCAAATTCTTGCATCACCTTCCAACATCTATTTGTCTTGACTTGCAGAGTTTATGGAAGAGCACCTGCTCTTGTGGATTGTGATTTTAAGAGTGAGATTTTTTTTCCTTTTTTTTTTTGCCTTGGGCAAAAAAAAAAAAAAAATTTCTCTTACTGTCAAGTAAGACATTTTTGAAGTCCAGATGTTGTTTGTTTAGAGTCTGAGGATTTTATTGTTGGGACTTAATCCCTCTCCAAATGGTAAATTTGGCTCTTTCATCTTGGAGCATTCTCAAATTGCGGTTTCAGTTTCTGTTTGAGCTTTACATACATAAATGCTTTGTTCTCTTGTGGGAGACACAGCTTCTCCTGCTGTCTTCTGCCACGGCATTCCCACCCAGCATAGGAGGGCCCCATTTTTCCTGCTGCCCACGGCCTCCTGGTGCTATGTGGATTCAACATGGGGACTCTTCTTCACCTCCTGCACCCTGTCTCTCCAGTGCAGCTGCAGTGAGGCTTCCCCCACTTTTTCACTTCTCTTCTACCTATAAATGTTATTTGTAGCTGGGTCAGGCCAAATTACCACACTAATGATTTTGGACAGTGCCAACATTTTCACTGTGCTCTTATCTTACTTTAAGAAATTAATCGCTGAGAAAAAATTTAGAATATGTTAAGAAGCTTTTAGAGACTTGATATTTGAGGAGTTTCATTACCTTCTAGAGCAAAGGAGGTAAAGAAAGTGGTGAAGGAGGAGGAAGGAGAGCTCTTTTTTTACTTTTCTTTAAAGGTTTTTGTTCTGCTGTATCGCTTCAAACAACCACACACTGTTGATCACATCATAAACCGACATGATAACATTTTCCTTCTGGTTGCTCAGGAAAGCATTGAGAATACCTTCAGCATGACTTAAGGGATGTGCAGGACTTAGTGTAAAATTTTTAAGCAATAATACTTACATTTTAGCTAGACATAGTTAATAATAATTACAATAAACACAAAATATGGTGGGCAGGGAAAAATGAAATTTAGTCACAAGAAATATTCACAGAACTGTGTCACTGTACTGCTCCTGCAAGATTCTTATAAAGTGCAGTGGATTTTAAATATTTCCAAATAATCAGCTTGTCCAGTCTTTCTCATTATCTGAGTAGTTAAGAATCTGGAGCCAGATGTCTTGAGGACAGAAATTCAGAAAAAACAATACATTGCAGAAATTTTAAAGTTCTGAAAAGATTCCTTAAATACTGTGGCTGTCACAATTTGTTTGTTTAATTACAAAACATACAACAATCAAAGACATGCTAAAATAAAGCAAAATGAAGGAAAGCTTTGCTTCATCTCCTGTAAAGGAGATGAAAGATTAATGTCAAAAGGCAGATGCCTTCTTAAGCAGGGTAAAAATTGAGTTTTGGGATCAAGGATCCAGTTTGGATCCTAAAAATCCTGGAGGTTATGATTTAACCCTATATATTGATTTTTATGAATGTTTACCACATCTGGGGTTGGACATGATTTGAAATTAGGAAGATAGAATTATAAAATCTGTGGAGGCCACAGGCCCCTAAAGAGTGGATACATCATCTACACCACAGGTATTAAAAATTTAGTCGGACAGCCTGCAGGATCCTATCTCTTGTCTTAGCTGTGCAAAACCTTACTGATGTTAATGTGTGCCATTTGCCTTGGGAGAGAAGTTCTTCCACTATCATCTGTGTGAGTTTTTGCACTTCAGTTTCAGGATTTGACAGGAGGAAGTCTTACACTATTTCTAGACAGTGCTATAGGAAAGTTAATCTCTTACTGGCAATTACGTCGGAATGAAATTTGTATTTTTGCTGTTCCCCAGCTGAAGCTAGTGGCTTATGGTCTGGCCTTTATTAGTTCATACCAGTAACGATAATTTCTCTTGGGTCCCCAGTGAAATTTTATAATGAAAGTTAGCTATTAAAATGTCAATCACAACTTGCTCTTCCTAGGAATCTGCTCAGAGACAAAAGTGACAAAGAAGCAGAGAAAAGCCGAGGGTGCACAAGCTTGAGTTTGAAATTGTGTCTTCGTGCCTAGTGATAGTAGACAATGGATTTTGCAAATTAAGAAATACATGGGAGAATATTACAGAGAAGGGCATTGTTCCTAGAACTCTTAGATTTGAAGATTTTCTTTTATGAGTTTATGTGTGGTAGGCCAGGCAGTGAAGGAGTATAGTTGTTCCTATTCCAAAGCCCTTGTTAGACAAGGAGGAGACTACAGAGGTTAAGAAACATGACCTAAGAAAGGGGGAATAAGGAAATGTTGTTCAAATTCTGCATGCAAAAATGGTTAGTGCAAGAGTTTCAACGCCATCAGACGTTGAGGCAAAGCTTAGTAAAGGACTTCATGCACTTCAATGACTTCAGAACTCCCTCAGAAAATAACTTTTGAACAGTGTGGATACTTTCTTTTTCCTGAAGACAGATATTAATTTCATATTAACTCAAACTTTGAAACACTTCAACATAGAAATCATTATAAACTGTACAATAATATTAAATGCATATTTCATCCCTAAATTCAATATGGCATTCCGATGTAGGTAAGATTAATGTTCCTGTAGAACAGCTAATCTGGCAGATGGGGAGAAGGTGAAGCAAGTCAGGCTGACAGGAGAGGTCAGAAAATGCTGGTTTTATCCAAACGAGATATGGTGCCCTGATGATGTTGTACACAACACTCCATTATAATATAAACAGCAGCTATCATCACTGGTTTTCTCTGCATTTGCTTTATGACTGTTCCACACTGGGCAGAGAAACAGAAGGTTGGCTTATGTTTGCTTATTATAAGGCTTTGGTGTATCTAGGTTTTTTTTCCTGCTGTCCCATAAGTTCATGAACTTCTCTGTTTAAAGACTCTCAATGGAATGCTGAAAAACTTGATAATTTTCTTTGGGGACAGGTTTTCTAATATATAGTTTGACCATCAAGTTTTGCTCTGTAGATGACAATTTACTCTTGGAAGAAGACCTACTGACTTTACATTCCAACAAGCCAGTATGAGGTAGAAATGATTTATTTCATTCTCTGAAATCATTTAGGACTGCAAAGTGGTTTTTTATTTGTGTTTCTATTTGTTCTCACTGTCCCTTTAAAATGCATATTTTTCTGAGACATAATTTCTCTTCTGGAGTTAGGGAATCTCAAAAGTTCTGAGAGAAGAAAATTAATCTGAATTTGTTATTTTTTTTCTTTGTTCTGCTTTTAAAACAAAGTTTTCATTTCTTTTGTATTAGAGTGTTTCAAAAGATCCTTGAAAGTAGAAATTAGGTATCAGAAAAGAATTAGCTGAATTTCAGAAAGAAAACTTTCTATAAACTTTATAAAGTCCTTTGTTCTCTGTTTTTCATAAATAATTCTTCAATTGAATAGAAATAACTGAACAAGTGCTGAGTTTTTTGTTTGCCTCATTTCAAAAGTTTCAAAAATACAAGCAAATTTTTAGCTAGTTCTTAATTAAGTCTAAATCTGCAGGGATTTTTTGCCTTAGCTGAAATATTGGTGCCCCTGATAATGCAGCATTGCCAACCTAATCTGCCCAGTTGATGACAGTTTCCAGATGAAGGACATCCACATTTATAAATAATTTCAAATTAAGAAACCAAATTAGCTGCCTCTCATGGTTACTTAAAGTAGGATGAGACATATTGTCATATTACATTTCACACTTCACTTTTGCCCTGAGACAAATTTCTAATTTTGAAGAAAATACTTCTAAGAAGCAAGTAATCAAGCTTTTTCTGTGTCACGGCAGTTGCAAGGAAATATAAATTAGCAAGAAATTCAGGACATCATGAAAACATGACTGATCACTTGTTAATGAGGACTTTAGAAAAGAATTTGTTAATAAAGATGATACATGAAGAATGTAAAGCAGAATACTCTCATATTGATAGGAAGCGAGGAGTGGAGCAGAAGTCAAACAACACCAAGCTAAGAAAATTTTCACAGTGATTTTCTGGCACAACCTGTGATTTCGTTCTCTCTTTGCCATCATGCAAGTGATAGGAATTTTCTTTGTCCTCTTTGGTGAACGTGACTTGTGACAGCAGTGTTGTTTTCCAACTTTAGCCTTCCCAACAATACTAAGACAATCTGGCTCCTTTTCCTTTGGAGGTGTCATGAAGGTGACCTCTTCAGAACTAGACAATATCTATAAAATTTATAAATATGTCTAAAAAGTGATTAACATTTTGTAGTTTTAGTTCTGATAATCCAATAATTTTAGTTTCCCCATTCATTAAAATTACAAATACTAGGTTTCCTTTAGCAGGGTGACAGGAAAGATTTTAGCAGGTCAAAGGAAGCAGCTGTTGAACGATATGCAGTCAATTGGCTGATCTTTTTTTAGTCCTACAACCCAGTAAAACTTTAAGGATTTACCTGTTGTGTAAGAGATTTTACGTACCATTTTTGAGAGCATGTAACTACTTTTCCTAGGCTAATATTTGACCCAGTGATTGTTTTCTTTCTCTCATCTGACGTTGATATGAGACAAACAAATTTCGCTAGAATATTCTGCCGAAGAATTATTTACATTGAATCATGATGCTGAAAATTTTGCTTCAGAGTATCAGTACAGACTTGTGAATATCATGGTGCTGTAATACCATGACTCTCCAGCTTTTTACTTTCTTGAGACAACAGGATTGTTCACCAGCCTGGGTTATTGCCCACGACTCCTACACTTTTATAGGGCAAAAGTGCAACACTGAGGTCAAGCAGCTATCACTTCTAACAATCCATTTGGTACCAGTTGTGTCTTGACTTTGATTTTCCCCTGATCAACTTAGAGAAAAAAAGGTAATACAGAACTAAAATTGTAGGCCACTTTTAGAACCGTAGACACAAACTGAACACTTTCAAAATTTCCCTATCTGAACAAATAATCTAAGCATCTTGAGAAATTGATTAGGTGTAGAAGGAATGAAGAAGCTTTATAACTGGAAACAGGAAACACTCCCAAAAATAGTTTAGTACAAGGAATGAAGTTTTACGTAAATTTGGCCAAATATTTAAAATTCTTTTTACTAGCAAAAGTGAATGATGATGGAATTTTTTTTTCTGATAATGGTTTGGAAGAGTGAAACTGGACAATATGAAAGACTTTGGATGAATCTCTCTGTTAAGATCAGGCACTCCATCAGTGAATTAAAGATATTCCTTAAAAAATGTTGCTTGGTAGAAATGCACTTTGTTCTTGGGAGTCCAGTAGAAGTTTTAGTGTTAAGAGATGTGTTTGAGCATAAGTCCTGGGATTAAAACAGAGAAGGCTTGTGGCCATAGGCTTGGGGTCACTATAGGCTCAACCTATAGTGACCCCAAGTATAGATATCCAAGTATACATATAGCCTACATGACAAAAATGAACTTGTTATTGAAACATATGTAAAAATATAGTGCTAACACTTAACTTTCCCATCTCTTTCAGTCCAAGAAGAGGTTTACAGTGCACCTGCTAAAGACAGTTAGTTTCTTGTATTTGAAATGTCAAGGGTCCTTTCTACGTCCTGAATATGACCCTTTCTTATGTTTCAGAGCTTGATTTTTTTTAAATTTTGACCAACAATTTAAAATAATATGTTTTCCCTAATTCTGTGCTTTTTAGACATAGTCTCTAGCATCATCAACATCCATGCTGAAAATAAGTGCCATCTTGCTTTGTATTTGTGGATTCATTTTGAGATGGAACTCTGAAACAATGTTTAAAGGGTAAGTATGACACAACTGGAAATCATCTGTGAAAAAAGTCTTGTTGGTACATGATGAGATACGGCCTAATGACTGGGTTTCACACAAGAATTTTTCATGCATTGCCAGTTTTGGAAACCTTAGCTGACACAGAGCTTCCTTCTTGAAGGCTCACTTGAAATAGGTATGATTACTTAAGGCCATTCAGTGTGAATAAAGGTTTCAAAGTTTAAGCTCTCTGTTGTGAAAATGGGGAGTGTGGAAGGGCAAAATAAATCTGTTGGAGGAAAATGTATTTGGCTGAGTTAGAGTGGTCAAAACAAGGTGGCTTTTTTCTGTTAGGGTTTTCAAGAGCAGCATCGCTAAAGAAAATACAGTTGAAGATCCCCTCGCTCTGCATTATTTTTGACTTACGCGTAAATAGATATAGACAATTTAGCCATGAAACTTGCTTTTCCATTCAAATTTGAAGAAGAACCCTTTCCATCTGTTATTTTCAGCTAGTCTTCCTCCCCGTCCCTTCCAAACAGCTGTTTTTAGTACTGATGTGTCAAAGAGACAAGTAGAAAAGAACCCAACTCTGAGTATTGTAAAAAAGCATTACTCTCATGAGCTGAAAATTAGCATTTGGATTTTATTTCTCCTCACATGGTTGGTGAGAGTGAGGAGACTAAATAACAGTCATTAGGGTTAAGCATGTTTTCTGTCATTTTAATGCAGCTATTTCTCAAATCTGAATAATGAGTTGGTGTACCTCTGCTTGTCTACTGTCATTTGACCCAACTGGAGTGTGAGATGACTCAGAAGTAGCACTGGTTTCAGAGTATTTATATAACTTGAGTACAAGGAGGTAGAACTTTATTCATGCAGTTGGGCAAGAAAGGTGTTTCTGCACTGGTTGTAGCAAAGACATGAGGTATAAGATCATGTAGGTATATCCTGTACCCTGAATGGCCTGACTTGCTGTATCCTTGGTTTTACTGGAATAATCATCACACAGTATTTTGATGAGGAAATGGCTGCAGCTGCTTACTGAGAGCTGCTGCTCTGCTATGTTTCTTCAGGCACCCCTGAATCAATGAGAAGAGACCATCTGTTGGGGTCCCTCCCCTGCCATGTAGCCCTGGGAGAGGGGCCCTGAGGGCACAGACACGGGGTTTCCCTGTCCCTGCTCAGCCTCGTTCCCATTGGTTGGTTTGTGTTCCCTGCGCGGGCAGAAGGACCCTTGGTCCCGTGACTGGAACAGTTGCTCGGCACAGAGCTCCGGCCATGCGGCTGGAGAAATAAACACCTCTGAAACATCTAGCAAGAATCTGTCTGTCCATATGTATTTCCTTTCCACGGGACTCCTGGTTTGATATATGCGTGTTGCAGGATCCCCACTGCAACAAATGGTGGAGATGCTGGGGAGAACGATCCCCGATCCCTAAGCGACTGATTTGTGTGAGTAAACCCTGGAAACTTTGGATTCCTCTTCTTGGTTTTGCTTTGCTATTCCATATCTAAACTATGGAGGAACCGTGGGAAGACTCTTGGCTCTCAGAGCCGCATATGGACATTTATCTTAAACTTAAAATGATTCTTGAACAACGATTTGTGAATTTTAGCTTGATTCAAGCTCAGAAAGAACTGAAACACTTCCTGGCATGGTTATTTAAGAACTTTTTCTATGTTTCTTGGGATTTAATTCTTACGAAGGGCTTTTGGAAAACTGTTTGGACACAGTTAATACTGGAGTCAAAATATATGCCGATGGAAGAATATTTTCGTGAATATTATTTAGTTACCGAGACTGTTGAGCAATGTCAGCTGTGTCCTGGCGAAGGGAAGCCTGGCGCAGGGACCGTGCGGCCCAGGCCACGTGCACCGAGCGCTCTCCGAGCAGCAGCGAGGCAGTTCCCGCGCGCGGGCGGAGCCACGCGAGCCGCAGTGTCGGCAGCAGAGCGAGGCGCGGCGGGACCCGGCGGTGCCCGCCCGGTCCTGTGCAGCGCGTGGTGGAGCGAGCCCCGGGAATGCCCGACTGAGAGGGGAGGCGCGCGGGCGGCGGCGGGCGGCAGCGGCGGTGGAACAGAGCCGCGCCGAACCGAAACACGCGCTGGAGCGGTGCGCGGGGGGGTCATCGCTCGGGGGCCCGGCCGAGACGTGGGTGCAGCACCCGGCATTGGCAGCGAAGCTGCGACCAGAGGAGGCGACGCGCGGAGAACTGAGCGGCGCGGCCCGGCCCGGCCCGCGCAGCCCCGAACGCGACCCCGGGAAGAGCGCGCAGGCACCAGCAGCCCCGACAATTCCAACAAGGGAGCGACCGAAGGAGAGAGCAAAGACGCAGCGAGACAAAAAACAGCAGCCACTCGGAAAAAGATCATAGTGACTAAGATCTTAGGGATAGTAAAATGGTATAATGTTAAGCAAAATTATGGTTTTATAACAAGGTGTGACAACCAGCAAGACGTATTCGTGCATAGAACTGCTATTAAAAAGAATAACCCTGAAAAATACATCCCAAGCTTGGGAGATGGAGAGGTGGTAGAATTCAAAATTATACGAGGTAGAAAAGGGTTACAAGCATCGCAGGTCACTGGGCCTGATGGTGTTCCTGTAAAAGGCAGTATATATGCAAAAAATCGTAGTCATGTTAGACAGTATCTCCATTGTAAGTCCCCCCTACAGTCTCCCTTTCCTAATCCCACCTTTCCCTTTTACCCTATGTCCTATTACCCCCAGTGTATTCCCAATCCGTTTTTTCATCCATGGTTTCCCTCACAAAACCATGCTTTTGCCAATTGTTTCCCCAAAAATCCCTTTCCAATGCCGAGTGGGGGATGAAAAGGGGGAGGGAAGAAGTTAAACCCTCTCCTGCCTCAGTTTCCCCACAAAGCATGCTCAGAGAGTCCTGTCTCCCTTCTGTCAGCCCTAAGATGTTCCAGAGAATCTGTTTGGACATTTAAAGACTCAGGAGGGTGGCTTGTTTTGTTTTGAAACTGTTCTTGTTATGTTTATCCAGTTGTTTTCATTCTCCTTTTATTAAAATAAAACGGGTGAGGTGTTGGGGTCCCTCCCCCGCCGTGTAGCCCTGGGAGAGGGGCCCTGAGGGCACAGACACGGGGCTTCCCTGTCCCTGCTCAGTCTCGTTCCCATTGGTTGGTTTGTGTTCCCTGTGCGGGCAGAAGGACCCTTGGTCCCGTGACTGGAACAGTTCCTCAGCAGAGCCCCGGCCATGCGGCTGGAGAAATAAACACCTCTGAAACATCTAGCAAGAATCTGTCTGTCCATATATATTTCCTTTCCACGGGACTCCTGGTTTGATATATGCGTGTTGCAGGATCCCCACTGCAACAACCATCTGAGACCATCTTGGCCCTGCCTTGTCCTCTACCTGGTTCCCAGTTTGGAGGACTGTAAGACTGAGTTTAGTACACTGAACATCACGATGCCAGAGCACCTGGAGTCACCAGGAAGTGTTGAACCACATTCTAACTAAGCTCGTTCTTCGGGGGTGCTACCCTACTACCCTGTTTTAAGTTATAGAAACAGTGATCTCTGCTGTCTCAACTTCCTCATAGCCTAAATGTCTTACTATTAGTGTTAACCAATCCTTTTATGTTGGGGCACAACCTCTTGAATAGTGGTTTTTATGCCTGGTTTGTGCAATATTCTTTTTCCCCACACAAACTGTATGCTGGATTTCAAGCTCAAAATATTTTATCCTTTTACCATGCACAGCTTTGATTTCCCCATGAGTAAAGCTACAGACTTTGTGTAAAAAAAAAATGCAGTGATTTTTGGGAACATACTTCATACCTTTCAAGTAATGTGAATCCTCCTTAATGTCATCCAGAGTACTTCAAAAGTTGTCATCCAGAAAATTTCTCACAAAGTCTTGATCATTATAGGTGAGTTTTCAGTTCCTGGATTGTTACTCAGCACCCTGGAAGCCTGAACTGGAAAACATTGTCCATGGCATGGTGTTGTAACTGATGCTGAAACTGGGCATTATTTTGCTGTGTTCCTGGATTTTTGTTGAGCTCATGATTTTGGTTCTCTGCAACCTGCAAAATTTGTCCTTTTGTGGTAGTTGTGGGAGACAGGGGAGGCCAAAGTTGGGGTTTGGGTCTTTGGCGGCTCTTGTGACTGTAACTGTGGAGCATTGTCCTAATTTTCAGATGAAGCAATCATCTAAACAAGAGGGAACTTGTTGCAGATCAGCAGTTAATATGCACATTACAAAAACTGTAAGACCTGAACCCAGTGGTGAGACTCCATATGATCCAGGTCTTTTCTCTTTTGTTTGTTAAGATTGCTGTCAAAGCCATTTCTCCTGTCCTGACTAGAATCACAAATTGTTTAGGATGGAAAAAACTTCTAAGATTGTTGAGTCCAACTCTTAATGCATGTCCACCACTAAATCAAGTTCTGAAATGCCAAATATATGTATCTTTTAAATACTTCCAGGTCTGGTGATTCTACCACTTCCTTGGGAAGCCTGTTCCAATGTTTAACAACTGTTTTGGCGAAGAAATTTTTGCTAACACCCATCTAAACCTCCCCTGGTGCAACTTGAGTCCATTTCCTCTTGTCTATTACTTATTCCTTGGTAGAAGAGACAGACAGACAGACAGACAGACTCCCCCCTTGCCAGAGCCTCATGTCAGGTAGTTGTAGGGAGCAGTAAGGTTTCCCCTGAGACTCTTTTTTTCCTAGACTGTTTAGCCTAGTTCCCTCAGTATCTCCTCATAAGACTTGTGCTCCAGACCCTTCACCATTTTCCTTCTGTGGACACAGTCCAGCACCTCAGTGTCCTTTCAGTAGTGAGGGACCCAAAACTGAGCACAATATTTGAGGTGCTGCCTCATCAGTGCCAAGTACAGGGGGAGAATACTGATGAGATAGAATGAAGAAGTAAGATTTTAAACAGCCACAGTGAAAACTCCTTGATGAGCAAGTCAAACAATGAAAAAGCATTATTCATGTCCCAGGAGAAAGTCAGAAAAAAAAATTCAAGATGCTATAGCATTTAGTTGTAGAAAATGAGGAAATGCTTAAATTGCCAATCAGAAATACAAAAGGAGAAGAAATGAGACATACCATTCTTGTTCTTGTTTTAAGGATCTTTTTGTGGTTTGTATTCTATTATATATTTTATATTTTAAAGTTCATTAGGAACTTTATTAGGAATCAGCATATGGTTGAAATATGCTCTGATTCACTACATAATGAAGATTATTTTCTTGTTTTTAATAGTGACCTTTTAATTTTACCATTTAGGGACAAACTACTGGTGCTGGGCTTATTTGGGGATTTTGGGGGGTTGGGGTGGTAGGGCTTAGTGCCTGGATGGCATACCCATAGTACCTACTCTTCCTTCTGTTATCTTTTGCTCTTTGCATTGTGGTGTCAGTGGTGTGGTGTTGTAGCACTGTATGAAGCAGAAAGCTCTCCAAGAGTACCAACGGTAACAAGAAGGGGTGTATTTTCTGTCTGGTTTGAATCAGCATTTTCTGTAGAAAATCCTGTTTGTCTGCTGTATCCTGCCAAGCTTTTAAACACATGATGAAAAACTAAGAGCAGAACCTCATCCTTGTATGATAGCCTTATTCCAGCTCTTCTCCCTCAACTCTTTCTCAGGTGATATGGTAAAGCTACAAGTGAAGAACAGGAAGATTTGTTATTCTGACCTAGGAGACATTCATGGCTTTTTAGAAGATCTAACTAGGTAAACACTGCCTTGGTATCTGGGACTATGATCTTGAGCCTAAAATCCCATGGAGGAGTTACAAGACTTCCAAAGTAATAATGGTGTTTCTTTTGAAGTGATGGATCACACCACTGAAATGGAGTGGGAAGGAGTAAGTGAATAAATTTTCATTCATATTTATTTAAGCTAGAGTTTTTCCTGATCACATTTTGATCCGTATCTTCTAGCAAAGATATATCAATGCCTTTTTTCTGCAGCACTGCTGATATCATCCTGGATGATGTATAGCAGCTCTACTTCTCGCTTCTCCATGACTGAAATGTAAAACTACACTGAAAATCTGTGCCTTGTAATAGCTGCATGGAATGCTTTACCAAACTGTCAGCAGGAAACACAAATGTTAACACTGTAGTTATCAAAGTAGTGCAATGCATTGACTGCAGTATGTATTTTAAGTGTGATCAGATTTTTTTTCCCATTTTCTGAGTGGGGTTTCCTGAATACCGTAGAAGAATCTCCAGGTCTAAAATGAATAGAAAAAAAAATGGGAACAGGGACAATTTCTCTCTTCAAACTGATTTCAATGCATTAAACACACTTTTACTATGAAAGGGACTATTATACAGCCCTAAATTCAAACAACTGGGTTCTTTCATTCAAATGATTCTCTGTATCATGCTGAAATAATTACAGAGCTTGGTCACTGCAAGTCACATCCTTAATAGGTGGCAAGAATAACCACATTAAACAGGGATATTTTGTCTAAACTTATTTATCTCTTTCCAGACTTCCTAACTTCTTAAAAATCTTATTAAACACTAGATTTAATGTACTTAGCCTAATCGCTATCTCCAAAACATTAAAGAATGCCTGTTACAGATAAAAGAGACCAAATTAACTTTTCTCATATTTTTTTTCCCACTTTTTCTACTAAAATTCTTTCTAGCTTCTTAATTGAAAGAAATCCCTTATTTTGTGTTCTGTTGCAATTTTTAAGAGGAGCATCTGAAATATATATAATTTCATTCCACATGATACACAATTCTACCTTCTTAATTTCAAAACTTAATCACCATTTCTATTTTAATATGAAAGCAAGCAATGTATTAGCATGATTGTCTATCATGTCTTGAAGAATCCCTTATTCTTAATCCTGTATCTGGATTAGCTTTGCTATTTGATCTTCTTTAATAATTAGAAAATATCATCAAATATTTTTTGCAATTAGTTGCTGTAGTTGGGCATAGGGCAGCCCGGAAATTGTGGTGTGCTTTTTTAGTAAAACGTATTTGTGGTAGTCTGCGTGGCAGGGAGTGAAGAAGGTCTGTGGCTGTGGTCTGTTTTGTGATGCAGGTGAGAGCTTTTCCAAGGTTCACCAACCTGCATCTTGGGAGCCTGGAGATCTCCTGCTGCAGAGCCAGGAGTGAGAAAATCCTTGGTGGCCAGGGGGTGAGCACTCCAGTGAGACACAATTCAGCAGAGGTAAGCCTAGTAGACGACAGAGGCCTAACTAAGACCAGTGCCTGTAAACTGGAGACAGGGAAATTAATGTTGGGATTATAGTATCATAAGATCATAGGATAATTCAGACTGGAAGGGTGCTCAGGAGGTCACCAGTCCAACCTCCTACTGAAAGCAGTATCACCTCTCAGACCAGGTTGCTCAGGGTTTTATCCAGTCAGGTCTTAAAAACCTGCATGGATGCAAAGCACAACTTCCCTAGGGAACTTGCTTCAATTCTGATCTTTTAGGGAAAAAGTTGCTTCTATCCAGTAAGAACCTTTAATGACAGAGACACATTTATATTGTTGATGACTATTGGGATCAATATGCCACAGGAAGTGGGGAATTCCACATTTATTGTTACCTTCATGACTGGATAATTTTCTGGGAAACTTGTCTTTTATCAAAGATAAGATGATATTTTCTGTATATACAGCTGTTCCTTGTGGCTTTAATTTAACAAATGCATGAAGACATCCTATCACCTAGATGAAAGAGCTGAATGAGGTACTTTTGACAATAAAGGCATTGTTTTTTTTAAATAACAGTTTTGAATTTCTTTTAATTTAAATTACTAAAAATATAGTAAAGGAATCTACAGGAACTGAAAACTTGGTTTAAGGAACTGTTGCCTTTCTAATCTTTCAATGGCTTTTTTACTTCAATACTTCTGAGACATTTCTATGGCATTTAATTACCAAGTGACTTGGAAAAGAACAAGAATATTCGCAGAAACATGTGAATAACCTCGTTTGTACTTGTGCAAAGCCATTACAAAACCTGTTGATTTAAAACAAAACAAAAAAAGCAGCAGACTGCTATCTTTCACGTGATAGCAAGACACAGCATATACGGTTTTCTGTCTGAACCCACATCCCCCACCCCACCCCCTAATGCTTCAAAAGCTTTATTTGCTGAGTGATACAATTCACTGATACACTGATTATCAGGCTAATGGTACATGCTGACAATAGGGACACTGAGGTAGTTTTGAGCCTCTTCTGATATTTTCCTTTGCTGTTGCTGTCATAATAACATGAAGCAGGTGACTGCATGGTCAGAGAAAGAGTCTATTCCTGGGACACATCGTTGTTATAGTGATGCATTTAGGCCTTTTTGTACTCCTTCTTACCTTCAGATTTCTGAGAGGTTCCATCTTGAATGAGAAAATGCAGCAAGATTAAATTCAGTGCAGATGCTACTAGTCCATTCTGTACCAACCCCCAAACCAGGAATGCAATGGTGGACAGAATTCAGTTTCCCACCGTACATTTAGTGGTGGGCAATTAAAACATGCAAACTTTGGATTATCCAAACTGGAAATGGTTAATCTCTGTTTATCTTCTTTAACTTTGGACTGTACAACTTACTCAGCAGATATATGCCAACATTGTTTATTTATCTAAAGCTATTTATTTAAATCAGCTGGCATATACATTCAAGACCTAGGGTATAATCGTGGTCTGATTCTCTGGTCTGATGGTAGCATCTTGTTCTCATTTTTGGGTGTTAGGGAGTTACAGTCTCATAGTCTGCTTGAAGTGCAGACGCTGCCTAATTATACGGTACAAAGAGATTTGGCTTCAGTGAAAATTTAGAAAAAGAAGGCGTCTTGTGTAATGCCTGCACACTTATAAAAAGGCTTTGTTTGGAGAGAAAAAAAAAAAAAAAAAGAGAAGCTTGAATCTGAATCCTATCCAAGGATTTTCTTTGTAAAAGAGCTGAATGGGTCCTAGCATGGAGATAAAAATACCGATAAAGGGGAAAAAATTGTTTGTGGTACAATGGAGAGATAAGGTTCCATTTAGCATGTGCTTTTGTGGGCACCTACAACTTGGCAGCTGTGCTGGTGGTGTTTCCAACACTGGGAGCCTGCTCAGCCCTTCTTCCCACGGCCACGTTCCTTGCTCTGATGCCTCTGAGGTCCCAACGACTTCTTCCTACTTCTGTTGTCCACCAGGAGTTGTGCAATACCTGCCATATGGTGTGTCAAGTACAACCACACACATAAAAATGTGATTGGGAGCAAAAGTGGACAAAACTGTGCGAACTTTGGTGTTTCCGAGGAAGGGCTTTGCAGTAAATAATTTCGGTATGAGACATGAAAGTTACTGTTTTAACTAATTTCTTAGTCATTGGTATCTAAGGACCTTTGAAGTTGATCCCTACTCAGTTTTTTATATGATTTCTGGGTTTCCGTTGTTCCTTTTATGAAAATCACCATAATTATGATTTTATTCTGTTAAAAAAATACTTTTCTTTCTTTCTTAAAACTGTGAAAAAATATTCAAAAAAATATATTAAAAAACTAATAATCTTTTTTCACTAGCATTTTCAGTAGTAAGTCTTGCCTTTGTTAAAAATTTATGCCATTGAAAGAGATTAATATTAAATACCTAACTAGGCACACCAAAATTTAATCTTTATTTTTTAGTAAACATCGAAGATAAAAATGCTGAATTAGAAGGATCCTGGGGGGGAAAAATAAATCACTCAAGTTTTGCTTTTTACAGATAGTTTTTTGTACATGTGTTTTCCATATGAAATTCTCATTGGAAGCCCTGCTACAGATGAGACTACAGCTACCCTGCTGTGAGCAGACACAGACAGTTCTGGTTTGGCTTACCTGTGCTCCAAGGCAGCCAGGCAGCCTTGGCACTGAAACTGCAATGTGCTGCAGAACCAAGCTGAGGGCTGAGACCTTGGAACTGAACAAGGATATGACAAAGACCTGTCTGAGTAAACTCTTGTTCGAAGCGTCGTGTGTGTTTGTACACGGGCACCATAGCACCAAACAAAAAGTTGGAGAGCGAGCCACCACAAGTGTATGATGGCTGTATGATGTCTTAAAAGAGGATATCTGTGTTTAAAAATCTACTGACAATCAAATAAATGTTTTTTTTCCGTAAGTAGTAAGACTTCCCATGATCAATTTCTATTTTAGCAGTGCAGTTCAGTATTCTGGCAACACAAGATAATTTACCTCCTAACACTAATCTCTTAGAAGGTTTGGAAAAAATTAAAAGAATACTTTTACTGTGTCTTTTGTAGTCATAACAGATGGTGATTAGGTTTTAAAAATTAACCAGAGGTAATAGTGATACTGGATTTTAAACAAGGCTGTAAAATTTTAGTGCTCCCTGACACGGCTTGGACAACTAGGACCTATAGAAAAAAGTTTTTAATCTTTTTGACCAGAGGTAAAATGTATCATTGGAGATGAAGTTTGTATCCCTATGACTATTAAGTGGAATTTTTTTTATATGTAAAAAATTAGGTGAAGCTGTGGTTCTCTGGGGCACCTTTCATGCTATTTTGAAGTTAAAAGAAAAACAAAAATTGAGAACAAAATAAAAATAGGCATTTATGTTAGAACTTCATTTACTCCAGGAAGTGGTAGGGGTTAGAACCTAATATTTTCTTACTTCTAGAAAAGACGAAGGGAAAGACAGAAGACCTCATATGAGCCTTATTTGAAGATTTATTGCTACCAGCCAGATCTATCTGAAATTATTTCCTGTTGTTCTGGCAGGCCCAAATTTATCCCATGGATGCCCTTTTCTAGCTGTGCTGTTATTTATGCATGGTGTTATATATAAACCATGAGGTCTGATGCCCTTTACAGTCACAATCAAACTTTTGTAGGGATGGGAAATGAGGGATATCACAACACCATGTCTCCAGCCTTGCAAATGTTGTTAATCTAACAGTGTATATCCTGTGAATATAGACAGTGTATATTCTACTTCACTAAAACTCTGCAAACATCCAATCTTCTGATGGCTTTCTGTGCTGTTGCTTTGGATGAAGATTTGCCATTTTCATATAAAGATAGAAACTAAATATAAACTTCTCTACCAAATTCTTGAAGAACATTAAATAGGTAATTAGCAGCACCACAGATTAATTTGTATCTGCTTTGGAAATTCCGGATTTTAATCTAAGTGCTGTGGATTTAGGTTGGTTCTTATGAGAAAGCATTTGTGAGAAATTAAAGTACTTTATCTAGCTATCTTATCTAATTTTCAGCTGATTTGAGGTCTTTTTTAACTATGAAAAATGATCTGATTAAATACACTGGTGGGAAAGACACAGCATTCATGAAAAACCTTCAGAAACGGTTCTGCAAATGGAAGAAGAGGTTCACCATATGAGGACCATTTCTCCAGTGATGGAAGATTTAGGTGACAAGTTACTGCTCATTCTGGTTCTGCTCACAGCTGTTGATGACAGCTCACTGTTGCTCTTTTGCCCCTCAGACAATGGCTGAGATGAGGGCTACAGAGGTCTGGGGCTCTGGTTTGGAAGACAAAGCTGATAAATTGAACACAGACTACTCCCTTTTCAGGGACCATTTTCCACAGAGATGAGAAACTCTCTTCAGCCTCAGGAAGATAATCTCCTCACCCTCCTTTCAGAGTCCTGGAAAGACCAAGTTAGGGCCCCAGAAGAGACTGTTATTTAGACATTCTGACTTGGTGTCTGTAGAAGTCTACCTCCTTCTGTTGCCTCTGGAAAGGGTTTGGTCTGGAACTAAAACTCAGAGAACTCCCTTCTGGTGGTTCCTTCTTTCTCCAAGCTGGTGGAGAAGAGTCAGTTTGCAGAAAGGTAAGATGTAAGACGTGCTCCAGATGGAAGCTGTCATCCCATGACGTGGGTATATCACAGCATGGGAACCCCCCCTAGTTTTCTACTCCTGTACCATGTAGTCATAATAGCACAGAATGGCCTTTTTTGTCTCAGACAGTAAAGCAGTAGGAGATCCTTTCCATCTCAAGGTGTGTGGCTACACAGCAGGAAGAACTCCACACTGCAGCTTTCAAGTGTTGAGTTCATCAGAAGTTTGAAGCAGAAGACTAAGAGTCTGTGGCTTGTTAATAAGAAAAATATTTGGAAAAGCTGCTGAATTACCTGAGATTTTTGTATTGCATTGTAAATCTTCCTACATTCCAGGAGTAGATGCGTTCCCAAAATTTCTGGAACTTGGAATATTCAGCATGGGATTCATGTTAGTCAGTTCTGGATGTCCACAATGAAGACGACTGTAAGCTACTCATCCAAACTCCTTTTATAGTCATTAAAATGTGAATAAGTGTTTCTATGATGCAATTCATCTAATATTAGTGTAGATGTTCGATACAGCAGAGATGAGTCATCCTCCAGAAGTGCCCAATTCTCCCCAGTAAACATGAGTTTAGAAACCTGATTCAGGGCCTGCTATTAGGTGATATTATTTCCACTCATAAATTATCGTGTTTTCTTAAGCCTACCATGCTATGGGAGATAGAGATACGACTCCCTTGATTACCATATTTCTGTCACTTTGAAAGATGCTAAGCACTGAATGGAGAAAACAGGAATTATTTATAATTAATTTTGAAGGCATCCTTCAAAAACTTCAAGTTACAGGTTAAAAAAATAGATAAAGAATATTAATAAAAAAGGGAAATATAACTAAAGTATCCCTTCAGTTGAAGAAAAAGTAGATGAAATGCCAAAGAACGAACCAGTGGAGAAACAAAAGTTAGCAGAGAAGGAATACTATCACTACTGGAATCCATTCCTAAAAGTGGTGTTTTTATTCATGAGCTAAGTGGCTGTGTGAAAAAAGTCCTTTGGTTGTGCTGAGAAAGGAAGTAGGTACATGACCAGGTGCATTACTTTGGACAGTCCCTGTATTGTAGTTTTCAGAGGAACCCCCAATTTGGTGTGCAACTGCCCGTCTTTCTGTCCTGTCAGCACTTGAACCTCTATATTCAGCTCTGATGCCAGGAATGGGCCACCTGGGCTTGAAGAAGGAATATGTTACACACCTAGAATGGGAGACTTCCAAAATGTGTGCGCTTATAAAACAAAGATAAAACAGTGACAGAATGATGCTGGTGTAAACATTATGGAGAATCCCCCTTTTTATTTTGACACAGCTATCATGGGGTTATGCTGGCACATGGAAGTTCGGCCAAGAACCCAACCCAGAGGTCTACAGCTAACTAACCTGCTGCCCCAAGAACATTTTGGTCTGAACACAAAAGTAGGCTGGGGGAAGGAAGACATATGCCCATTTATCTGGTAGGGAACTGAAGCCAAGATAAATCAGAGAATGCCCCCAAAGCTTGGTGATCTGAATCACCAAGGATTGCTTCTACTCTCAACAGCTTACAGGACTATTTCAGTTGATATTCCTTTCTCTTACTCAGAAATCTTCATCAGGATTATAATTTTCATAATTCTGAAAGAAAACCAGACAAAATTGTAAAAAGGTTTATCTCTTCTAATTTTATTTTCAATGAAAATAACTTTTCTCTTACTTTGATCTCTCAGCTTGTTCAGAGGTAGTCTGCTTTCATAAGTGCACTCATGACATTTTAACTAGTAGCTGGACTAAGGTAAGTTAAAGTGGTATTTTACTGCATCATAGACTACAGTTATATGGAGTGAACTTAATAAGATTAAATGAGCAAAGGAAGAATCTGTAGTGCCAGACCACCTCTCATGAACTTTTGTGTATTTGTGCAGCTAATCTCTTAATTGGATTTTTATGAGGAATGTTTGCATATTTTTCCAGCTTAGTTGTTTTCTGCTGTAGTCATGGCCGCCATTTTCTCTGAATGCCTAGAGTTCTATTGAACACTTTATGCAGTCCTGTACTTGGAAAACACAGAGGCAAACAAACACTATGGGAAATAACAATATACAGAACATATCGTGTGACAAACTGCTACATTAGTACCCAGGTCATTACTATCAGACAAAGCTGCTTCCGTGAATAGCTGCATTTTTCATTCTTCATTCATTGCACAAGGAAAGAAGGACTGAAAATGCTACTATCAGGGCTGGATTCCCTCCAGCCAGCGAGGTCATTGTTTGTAAAACCTTACAGGCGCAGCTCAGGGTGGCACTCGACCAAAGCAAGGCCCTTGTAGGATGCATGAAAGGATGTGGAATTTTCCATTGACCAACACAGGTTCACAATCCTACAGAGGCATACTTTGGTAAGGGATCATAAAAACAGCACTGTGATGGGTTTAGTAATATTCAACCAAAGGTTAATATAATTACCAGGAAAAACCTTCTGCTAATTACAGACTGTCCTGTCTTTTAAAGCTGTTATAATCACATTGCTTTCAGAGCTGCAGCTGAAGCTCGGTTAATGCAGTCTGCTTTTTGTGTGTAGGTGACAACTTGAGTCAGCTCCAGTGGTCTCTCAAAAATGCATTAAACAGTGATTTTACTGCCTCAGAGGTGATGAACAGGAGCCTGGCAGGGCCTAAGGTGCTTCTGTTACTGAAAAGAAAGGGACAGGAGCAAAACAGAGGGCTGAGAACAGGTGCAAAGTGGAGAGAGCAAAGATTACTGGAGCAACTGCTCCTGCTGGCTGGGGGCAGAGGTGGACTGTCGTGTTGTTTCTCTAACCTCTGGCTGTTGTCCCATGCTCCATATCCCATGTGCCCCCCAGTCTTTCCCCTTCCAGAGCTCAATCTTAGGTGAAATGGGCAGTGGGAGCTGCCCACAACAACCTTTGGCATCTGATGAATTCAACTCTTCAGGTACTTATTCTGCACAATAAAGGACCTAGTTAATGAAAAAGTATTTATTCTACAGTGTGAGATTAGTCTCAATGATTTAAGACTTAAACACACAGGCTAAGCATAAAAAATGCATTACAAGCAAGTGCTGTGACTTCTAAGCAGTTTTCTTGCACTCCGATTACTGCTATAGATCAAAAAATAAAATTATGTACCCAAAAACTTGTGTATATATCTATTGCTTTTCTCTGGATCCTCCAGATGTGAATAAAAAGAAAATAGAAATAAATACTTCCAAAACTAATAATAATTTTATCAACAACAATGATAACACAGTATATTTTAATTTGCTGTTATGAAAAGAGTCATAGGGCAACTTCTAAATGCTGGGGGTAGGATTGTTGCCTGAGACAAACAAACCCTGCTCAAATCCTGTCCTGCAAAAGGAGGTCTTGATTCACTGTTTGATGACAGCTAAACTGAAGGAAATCAGTCCCTAAAAACAGCACTTTACAAAAGCCTGGACAGATGTTGGGACGCATGGGTACTGGGTTTAGTGCAGGAGTTTGTAATTAGAGTAAAAATTGGGGATTAACTGCTGTTTCTGTCAACTGGCATCAGGCAGGAACCCAAAAGGGATTAGTTTTTATCTATGGCCCTGAGAGAGCTCAGGAAGTCTTTGGGTCTGCTGGTTATGGAAAAAGCAGGCTGGGAGCTATGACAAGAGGAGTGCTCTCTGGGTTTTGACTCTCTGGTGCACAGGAAAGCAAAACTTCTCTGTCCAAAATTTGCAGATCCTCACTTGTATTCAAGGAAATACCTGATTCCATAATCATCTTCTTATATAAACCAAATGCAAGGGACTAAATACGTCCAAGCAAATCAAGTGACTTGCATCTCTCCCATCATACACTTCTGTTTGGTCCTTGAGTCATTATGTGGTTGCATTTGGTTTCAGTGAGCATATTCTCTCTTACTAATTTTCCATACATCTCAGTAGCATTACAGAGCATTTTGCATTTTCAGTGCTTATTCTGTAACTTAAGAGACTTTCTGAGCTGGAAAACCAACTGTTAGCAACTACATCCTTAGGTGACTTCATTTTAGCATTGGGGAAATGACTGAGAGCACTCGGGGGACTTTTTGGTGCCATTCCCCTCTCTTTAATGTACTTTTCTAAATTTTCTCTGCCCCTACAGACCTCTGTAGGAAGGCAGACAGAGCAGGAGCAGCAATTTCAATGGCAGAAACCTGCAAAACCTGTCATGCTTGTTCCCGTAGCTGTTCCTGATCCCAAAGGCATACAGGGCAGCGGACCCTCCAGCTCTGTGGCCAGAGGTACAGAGAAGACATCTTCCTGGATTTACTGTAAAAAATTCTTTGAAGGGATCAAAAGGCCAGTTTATTCTCCAACTGATGCCCTAGCAGCTTTGACCACAAGTGCTTGCTGGCATATGGTGAAGAGGAAATGAAATGTTAAATAATGTTTTTTTCCTTACAGCTGCTCCTGGGTCTGTTAGACTTGAAATAAATGTTTGTACATTCATAATGTTATCTAAATAATGAAATTTTACTCTGATTAAGTGCTGGCTGCTAGAAGAGCTTTGTGCTTATACTGATGCCTCTACAAAATGTATACACTGGAAAGAGTCTGACTGCAATCCTGAAGTACTTCCACAGGCCTCAGTCTTGTGGAACAGCCCCTTTCTGGAAATAAGACTTGTTCCAGACTTATTTCCAGATCAAGCCACTACAGTGTTTTCTGACACACAGCTGTGCTTACTCCCAGCTTTGGGACATGAAAAGGAAAGGCCATGTGAACCCTTTCCCCTAGAAATCTTTAATGATTCCAGTAGGATCCATGTTGTCCAGACGTAAAACATCATGAATAACATGGAAGTTGAAGTATTCATTGTTCTATATCATCAAGACTCTGTTAACTTGCATAAAGATAGTCTGCATTTTTCACAATATGCCTAATCAGAGATGTCTGTGATAGGCAGTCTGGTGTGTATCACACTGCCAGTTTGCCATCTAGTGGTATAGCATAAAGTTAATTTTACATCCTATTTCATCATTTCAGTAGAAAGATGCCCCCAGAACACAAACACAAGATGATTTTAGCAATCTATTAGCAGAAGACAGTCCATACCTATGATCCATAATTCCTAGACCTTGCACTTTGTCCCCCAGGAGCAGAGACTGGCTCAAGGTCTGGACAGTTTTTTTGACTCCACAGGAGGACAGCTGTATAGATCCAGTTGCTCTTTAACACCTTAGGCCTTATTGTTTTCAGTGTTACTCTGGTCTTTTTGACTCTATTTTTGTACGAGTGTCAGGGAATCCCAAACAGCAGAATGTGAATGGCACTTGAGAGAGCACTTTCTGTGTGACAAGGGGTCTTCAGTGAGCACCCACGTCAAGAGAGGATCAGTGTAACCTCAAGAGCTCCCAACAGATGTTTGTTCAGTCTGTTCCACAAAACTTTCTGGTTCTCATGATTTCCCAAACCTCTTTGGGTAGCACAGGTGTGCTGCCAGGGTCATGGCAGTTGTCTTTCAATGCACTGATCCAGACTGCTGGAGGCAACACTGCAAAGGGAAAATACCACTTCCCTGCAAAGCCCATGAGTGCTGCTGAGGGAAAGCTCATCACTTCCTCACTGGACTGCTGTGGGATGGGAACCACATCCCAGCCAAGGGCTTCAATTGGTCACTCTGAGGAAGGTTAAAACATCCAGGGAGGAAGTCTGGCATAACCAACCAGCAGCTACAGGAGTTGAGGAAGTGATGAAAAAACATGCCAGTGCATGGGGACACTTGCACAGCATGTCTAGGTTTTGTTTCACTCTACCATAAGAGTACAGCTAAGAATATTTTTCCCTTCTATATTAACTCCCATGTCCTTTAGTCCTTTATATCTGATAGGCACATAGACTGTTGCTATATTAGTAATCACGTGGGTACTATTTACTGTTTTCTGGGAAGAGACAAACTACAGTTGCATGGAGACCAGAGTGCCAGTGCAGTCAGACAGTCACTGTCTGAAATCTTTGTCATCAGTTAATTTAACCTCCTCAGAGTTTCAATAGCTATTTTGGCAGCATGTTCAGCCACACAGGCCCCTAAGGACTTCAAGCAATTTTGATAAGCCATTCATTTCTGATTTAAATAAAGAAGGAACAAATGACAAGACAGTAAAAAAACCTCTCTTTGGGAAAATATGGCTTTGAGAAAAGTCTCAGATGTGAAACTGCACAGGGAAAGGAAAACTGGGAAGAAACACTTATTTTGTCTCTTTGTACCCAAAAGAGCAAACAATGATTTCCATCAGCTGCAGAACATAATTTTCTCACTCTGACTGCAGTAGCTGGAACAGAAGACTGGCTTCCCAAATAGTAGAACTGAGCCTGTGAATGCAAAGAGATGCTAAATACCTGTGAACTTGTTCATATTACTACTTCTATCACATACTTGCCAAGGAGCAGGATGGGAATGACACAAACTGGAAGAGCCATTTTGGAAAAGAGGCACTGTAACTTGATGGGAAAAATTTCAGTTCTGTAGCAAAGTCAGTTCATATGGGCAGTTAATTTACTCTGCATGTTTTGATGTGAAACTGGTTGCCTCAGTAGTTTTGGTGTGCTTTTGAAAGGGGCAATAATCTTTCAGAAATATTGCTGACAGTTAAATATTTTTAAATAATGCTATAGGCCCAGTAGATACAATTTTGGCTGAGTACAGTACATTTGGTTGCAGAGCTGATAGCACTGGCTCACAGACCTTGCACTAACAGAAGAATAGCTGTGATATGCTCCCTTTGGTAGTTTTGAAGTCCAAATAATTTCTTGTATATTGGGAAGTTCCTGTGGGGAAAAAAGCCAGAACAAGTGCATTGCACAAAATACTGTTAGGCAAAGAAAAAAAAGCTTCAACACGGGCATGACTTCTTCCTGAAAGGTATAGAAGTATCATGGTTATGAATGGAAAACATAGTCTTTCTTTCGACATTGAAGAAATATCTTAACTTACAAAAGACAGTGCTAACAAGAGAGTTAGCTGAGTTAAAATCTAAGGAACCCTTTGGTAAGATCCTGACAAGGCACAGCTAGAAGAGCTGGTGACAGCAAGAAGTGGTAGGAAATGTGGCTCTTGTTACTGCATAAATATGTCACCCATTAATCAGTATATTGGCATCCTCATACAGTAAATATGTAGAAACATGCATGCAATGATATTTGAGGAAGTCACTGAGTCCCTTATTAAAATGAGAGTGGGACAACAGTATTTTTCTTTTTGTTTCCTTCAGAGATGTGCAGTCTTGTATGGCTCAGTCTTGGAGTTGGGATGTGAAAATCTGTCCTTTCAGCTCTTCTCTGAAAGCTTCATTAGGCAAGGTATTTACCTGAGCTTAGATACAGCAGCGGGCTGATACAATGTGACTGGGTACCCCCGTATCGAACTCAGAAAATGTGTGAATAGTCCTTCTTTGTGGACTGACTTCATCCTGCTGTCTTGGATTTGTTTTAACTTCAAGTCAATGGAGAGGAAGAATCAGAGGTTTCCTTAGAAATTCAACTAATTGTGTTTAATTTTTGCATTGAACTGTTAATAATGGCCTATTATACTGTTTGTAAAATGCTTCTGATATTTGAAAATCGTAAGACAGTCATTGCAGATGGAAACTGAAAGGCAACAAGTCTGGCCTTTGTAAATTCTGTTTGCATTGTATTCCACCTGATAAAAAATAGTTGTATGGAAATTACAATAAAAAGAAAATATTTCCTTTGAGATATAGAATTTATGTTTGTACACTTTTAGATTATTTTTAGGGTGAGGCTTATTAAATTTTAAAGATATTTCCAGTATGTGACTAAGCTGACCTATTAATATGGACACTTCAAAATCAGTCATATTGAAAAAGTTACCAACCAAATATACTAATTCTTTTCAAGCTTTTTTTAAAATAGAATTCAAATAATGGCAATATATTAAATAACCAAGGCGTATTTATTTTAACGAAAACAATAACTGTAAACCAGAAAGCCTCAAGAGTAAATCCTCTACAGGGCAACATTTACTGGCTTTTAATATGGGTCTGATTAATGTCAAACCCTTGTGAATAAACCTATCTTAATGTCTCTTCCATCCTGTTTATTAAGAGTGCTGTGAAAGCCATTTCTCCTGTCCTGACAATAGAATAATAGAATTGTTTAGGATGGGAAAGAATTTAAGATCATCAAGTCAAACAGTTAACCTAGCACCACTGTGTTCACCACTGCACCACATCCCTAAGCGCGACATCAAAATGTCTTGTAGATATCTCCAGGATGGTGACTCTGTCACTTCCATGGGCAGCTGGTTCCAATACTTGATAACCTTTTCTGAGAAGAAATCTTTCCTTATATCCAATATAAACCTCCCATGGCACACCCTGAGGCCAGTTCAATTCATCCCATGACTTGTTACTTGGAAGAAGAGACCAACAGCCACCCCACTATAACCTCCTACAACCTCTTTCTTCATTGATTTAGGCCTAAACAAATCAGTGCTCTTTATTCTGCCGTCATCTGGTTTCTTTCAGAGATCATTGTAAAATCTTTAGAGTTCAAATACTTTTGCAGAACTCTTCATTGAAGCTCAGTTTCAAACTGTAACTGCTGTATCACTGAAATTAGAGGGAGTAGTAACCTACTATATAATTTATTTCTTAGTCTCGTGACAAACTACTCCCAAGAGCTGATGTTCCCATTTCCTCCAATGCAGAATTATTTAATAATCAACAAAGTGTTAATTACCAGGAAGTTTTCCCTGACATTTGGCCAACTAAGTATTTGTGAGTTTTTTGCATCTTAATGTAATCATATCAGCTTGAGTGCTCTAAAATCACCCTGCAATACAAATAGGAAAACCCTGAGTCAGGGAACAGTGGTTTAAAAGAGATTTTAAAAAGCAAGAGTAGATTAGACTGTCTTATTAAGTACAAGGAGTGAACTGGTGATTAAGGTCCTTGTTTTACCAAAGCTTAGGCACTTGTGAGAAAGCAACAGAACTATTTATGTGAATCAGATGCATTTTTTAAATGTATTTCCTCTAAAGCCATCTGATTACTGACATAAAAATACTGCCTGCTTTGTTGTAGTTACATTTAAATTTGGGAATTGCAGAGCTTAGTGTTTTCCCCAAATAATAGTTGTAATACAGAGTAGTCTCCATCTGTTCTGAAATAAGCAACATGGATTCTAATACTCTCCCATCTGTATGTACATTTTTAGTCACACATTCAAGTTTGTAATTCCTCTGCTCCAGTCTACATTCCTGGTATAAAACAGGAATGTTTTATATATAAGGCTAGTTATTCAAAATTTTTAAATTATGTTTGCGTGTGCATGTGTCTGTATTTTAAGTTCTTTTCTTAACTCTAGGGAAACAGTTTAAAATACGTGTCTGCAATGAGACATTTCCTATTTCTCTTAAATCTTCAAAAGTTTCTATTCTTTAATTGTGAATCATATAGTTTCTAGATAGCTATCAAGAAAACACCATAAAGTGGAGAAATTAGAGGACAGAGAAACCTGAGCTGAAACACCACGGGGCAAGTTATATTGGAAAGTACCTTTTAAACATGGATTTCCACTTTATAATGCTGAGTTCTTATTTATGAGGATTTGAAGGACAAGCTGAAGTCTTAGAGTGATTGACAGATGACCAAAGGATGAAAAATAACATCCCACGTGGGGTTCTCAGTTGTATTTTTGTGGAAGCAGTGCAGAATAAGGGAACAGTAAACCCAATCGCTTAATTAGACATGGAGGGAAAGAAAACAAGTATTTTCAGCGACTGAAGAAAACGTAACCACAAGGGAAACATAGCTTGTATACAGAGTTGTTAAGTGTTTGCATTGCCCCTAGCTTATTTTGGTGAAACTATTTGCATGCTGAGAACAACCACCTATTTAAGGAAGAGTGAGAAACAGATATTCCAGCAACAGAGATATCACTGTAGCAGTTGGGAAAGACAGGACAGATTCCTACTCCAGGACTGCATTAAGGAAGCTGGAAGGCCTTTGTCCCCTGTATTCCAAATTCACAATGTAAATCCAGTGTGAGCTGTGTTGTAAGTGTGCAAATAACTCCATGTTGCAAGTGATAGAGACCTGTTTCTCAAAGGATGTGACTGGGCTTCCCAATTCCTAAGTGCAGGTGTGCTTGCTGGGCTTACCTGGTAGCAGAGAGAGGGAGAATGGATGCAAGGACAAAGAATTGATGTAGATGTTCTCAGACTGGATGAGGAGAGGAGTCTGAGGCCTCCTGTGGAGCACATTGACATTCAGATTAGCTGCAGCTACTGCCTCCGTTCAGTGCAATGGACACATGAATCTGATGGCTGGGCTCTGAGGACCTGAGCTAAACAACAGCCTCTCAGCACTCTGCAGAAGGTATTTTGATGGTTTTGAGCAAGTCACTCAGTCTTTGTGCTTCAGATTCCCATCTCTTTATTTTAGAGAGATGATGTGAAGATACACACACACAGGTTCACCTTGCGCTTGTGTGAGGACCTCAGTCCCTGATGGGGTAGGGATCAAGAGTCCCTGTTAGAAGATCCCAGTGCAGCCATCTCCCCAAGAATTCCGGTCCTGATGCCAGCTCATGACACATCCTTTAGAGGAAGGAGCATGACACTCACTGGGCAATAAAGAAAAATCTTCCCATTAAGATAGATGTTCTATCCATACAAATTAGTGTTGCTTTATGTCCTAAGACATAAACCCTTCTGTTGCTTTATTAACAACTTTTCACACATATCTTCTCCACCAGAACTGTTAGCTAATCCTTTTCCCGCTACCCCACCCCAAATTTCTAAGACAACTATGGTTCTTTGACAAATTCCAGCCGAATGCTAGAATTTACAATGGACAAAGAGAAATTTGTTTATTTATTTATTTATTATTGTTTAGTGATAGAGTTCTTTTCCCAAGTCTTTATATTATGATTAAGAGCAAACAGGAAAGTTTGGTTCAATTTTTGTCTGACTCCTGCTTATTTTTAATGTTTCTGTTAAATTCTTTCTAAAGAAAGCTTTCACAGTTGCTATATATTACTCTCCTGCAGAGGTCTTTTTCATCTTTGATTCTTCTTAAATTCTTTTTCATGCTTCATGTGTAATCAGTAACTTCCTAAAGAGGTGAGGTTGACAAATGCTGGCCCAGTGTTGTAAATATGTTAGTCCAATGAACGAATAGTAGCACATAAATATATTTTAGAGTTATTTTCCATTACATTCCCTTAACATTCTTGTATTTTCATTGTGACTGGATTTTGGACTAAGGCTTACAGCAGAGCATTGCAGATGTGCTTAAGCTTGGAAACCACTAGAAAACCATGTCTGAGGAAGTTGTGTAGTGAGCTTAGCAGAATACAAATTATTTAACTTCTAGAAACAAAGGAATCTTTAGAAACACACAACCACTGACTAGTTACGCTCTTGCTGCCAAAGGCTATCACTAGATATTTTGGACAAGGATTCTTAAAGAAGAGAAAAGAAACAGAAAGTCAAAGGGAGCATTTGCATTTACTTCAATGGATTCTGAACCAGAAATTCAAATACAGACTGGATATTTAAAAAAAAATATATCAAATATCTCATAATAATTTCTCCGCCTTACTAGGTTTCCCTTGGCTTTTATTTAGCACTTGAATAGTTTTAGTTTTAAATGCCATGATCAGCTTTGAGAAGTGCAAAATAAAACTGTGGCATTTGTAGGTCTTCAATTAGAGTAATTACTGCACCATCTTTTTGTGAAACTAAGAAATTAGAGTCTTAGAAAAAATTATGTAATAATACAGAATAAGATCATAAGCAGGCGGAAGAACTTTACTTGTAGCATACTCTGGATGAAGTACTTGAAGCACTGTAACAGTTACAATACATTACCACACCTACTGAGCAGGCATTTGTGATTTAATGGGTGACTTCTAAAGAAAATGCCACAGTCAGGTCAATTAGTGCAACATTTTCTAACATCCCACTGATTCATTTCTTCACCTGTGAGCGTCAGAGAAATTGAAAATGTTGCACATTTAAATAGCTCTCTCCACTAATTTGATTCTTTTGGGCTCCTCATGGTACATTTTATTCCATTTTGGTCATTTAGAAACAATGTTCTACAAGAACATAAAGGAAAATGGATTCACAGATGAGATGTTATTTCAGTATGACAGCATGTGGGAGGAAAAGTGCATTCAGGTTGCAGACAAAATATAAGGTGCGTAAGGTTACATCTCCTGCTTTGTTCAGTTTTCCTCAGGAAAGGAGTGTGGAGAACAGCTGCCACTATTGGTGCTGAAGGCACCCGGGAAGTGCAGTCCTGAGATCTCCAGCCAGTATTTCAGGCATTTCCAGTGATCTGGCCACTACCCTTTTTTCCCCCATCATCTCTCCTTTGTGAAAGGAATCTGGGGCATTTGGAAAGTCCTTTCCTGACTGCCCGCTAGAGGTAGGCTGAGCTGGTTTAACTGTGATCTTAGGATCACAAATCCCACGAGAGATTTGGGGATTGCTCTCTGTAGCATATAATAGCATGGGCTTGTCTATATAGGAAATTATTCAGAAACAGATATTGAGGTGGTGCAAATTCGCACTCTGCATAAATCTGCTTTAACTTGCAAGTCTGCACAAGCCTTTATGCTTTATTATCTAAGTAAAGGCGATAATTGGTGTGAAATCAGCAAAGGAAAGACTCCCCAGCCAACAAGGCAAAAAGGAAACCAGGCTTTGAACAGGAGATACATTTAAAGAAACAGCTCCTTTTTCCCAGTGGGAGATCGGAGCTGCTGGTTCACACTCAAGGTGTGAGGACCAGCATGATGCCGTGCTCTGCACAGGTAACTGTTACCAGAGGCAGTACTGATGTCCTACTGCAGCACTGGCCTCCTCTTGATGACTTAGCACAATAAAACATTGTTCTCAGGCAGCTAGGCTGTGTCCAGGGATGAGGTACCTTTGCTTGACATGCTGTTGTGCTGTACATATGTACTGTCTGCTGTCACCCGCAGCTTGCTGCATCCTCTCTGCAGCACTGCCAAGTCATGAAACCAGGCTTCCATGAGAGAGGAGAGAGGGCATCAGCTTTGAATGGGGTCATGTCTACCAAATCTTGGGTCTCAAGTCTATAATGATTACTGACAGTCTGACCCTGGTCAGCTGAAGATGTTTAGTTCATAACTAACCCTCCCACTTTGCACTGACCACAGTAGGTCTTTTGGGGGGTCCTATCACACTTGCTGAAAGCGGTCCATGAACTAATCTGCAGCACAAACATGACCTTTCTTCTAGCCTATATGTGCTCTAAAATCTCTTCTGAAACTGGACAAAAATGTGGCATGAAATTTTCCTTGATTAAAAATAGACTTGCGAACATCTGCAGTAGATGTATATGAGTAAGACAGCAGCAGTAAATTGTTCTGCTGCCAATTGTGATTTTATTGTGAGTCCTCCCTAGAAGCTGCTTTTCTCTGGAGCTCTAAGGGAGAAATCTCCAACTTTACATAAAAATAGGTTTCTAGCTGGAGTCTAAAGAAAGTTTTATACATAAAATGCTATACAGGAGGTTGAAAACCAGAAATTAGACAAAAAGAAACCCATAATACCTTTACTACACTGTCAAGATTTTAATAAAAATCTTATGATTATACAGTGGAAGACATTTACCCCAAATTTCAAACATTCTCGGTTAGCAACACTGAAATTGCCTCTATGGTAACTATTTCAAGATCACTGAGTACCTTCAATTCTTCCTCCTACTGATTTAAAACAGCTTCAAGTGTTAAAAAAGATTTTAGAAATCTTTAGTCTGGCTTCCAAAACTTTTGCATGAAGAGTCAGCTGTCCAAATTTCATAGAATACAGGTTGTAAGGGGGCCTCAGGGATCATTTCATCCAACCTTTCTTGGCAAAAGCATGTTCTAGACATTCCTTAAGAGTCAAACACTGGGGAAACCAGCACATTCCTGGGGAAATTACCCCAATGACTGATTTGTCTCATTCTGAAGAATTTTTCTCTTGTGTCTAATCAAATCTTCTCAGCATGAACTTGTACCCATTATCCTTCATCTTTTCCATGTGACTCCTTGCAAAAAGGGAGTCTCCCTCTTCTTCATAGCCACTCATGTCTTGCAAAACATCACAGTACTTTTAAGAGAAAACACTCGAATGACCCCTTACTTTACTGCTGAATATGGTGTTGTGCTTCAAACGAAGCCCTTTTTGCAAAGCCTGAGACAGACTTCAGGTCATGTGACATTTGAGGGGACACAGTGCAGTCCTGCTGCAGCATCCCTCCAGGGCTTAGACAATGAAGAGTGCAGTTGCTCTGGTTGTAGAGCAGCTTTACAGCTTAATTCACATGCTGGGCCATCTTCATACCTGGCAGTAAGAGGTTCAGAGTGCACACTGACCTGTTTTCCAGGTTGCGGAATTATAGAATTAGATAGGACTAGAAAAGCTGTACTAGAAATGTATACCCTGCAAAAAGGTCACTGCACTTAGGCAGAATAAGATGAAAGCCAATTTCTTGTCCCACTCTTGTTGCACAAGCATTGAGGGGTCATAGAACTTATAGACTTGCCCTATCTGTGACAGACTGGGAGTGTTTCTCCTCTTGATGAGAGGAGTTCAGGATATCTTTTGAGACCACAATCAGCCTTTGGCTCTACAAGGTTGATGGCAAAGAGCAACACCCAGTTTAGTCCTACTTCACTGAAAAAAGTTGATGAAAAAGCAACGTAGAGACACAGCATAATGAAGAATTTTAATTCTACCTGAAGTGGTGGAGGAACTCAAATTACCGTTTGTATTTTGGTTTGAAAGTGGTAGGGCTGAGTTTTGGAAAGAGGTCATGCCTCTTCCCTAATGTCTCTCCAAAGCCACTAGAGGGCCCCAAAGTCCACCTTAACAAATTGTCTTTGGCATTTTTGAAAAGACCGCAGAGAGACGTGAACGTGTTTTCCAGAATTCTTGTGCTTTCTCATTTTGCTATTACCAGAGGAATCAATCACGAGAAAACAAGGGTTTGGGGAAGAAGATACCTTGAAGGGTAGCATCACCAGTGACTTCTATCCACTAAGGATTTGCATGGCTTTCTGGAGTTTGGTGGGAGTGGTATCTCCTCAGCAGCACCTGGATTCCACCTGTGTCTTTTCTATTTTATGAGACAGACTTATATGTAGTGGAGTCTCTGAGAGTGCACAGGGGGCTTTTGATTTTGTACCATCCCCTATGAAGATGTTTGCCATATGTTAAACCTCACCTTAAGCCTTACTTCCAAGCTTGTCTTGGTTGTGGAGGAGCGAAGCAGCTGGGTTATGCTTGCTGTTGAGTGTGAGTTATAAACAGGGTGAGTTCTTCAGCAAACAAGAAAATGCTCCTTTTGAACAATGTTTCTTTCTCCTTTTAGAGTTGAATGTGGAGGGCAGCAATGCTGTTCTGCTCTGCATTTGTGGATGTATCTGAGCAAAGAACTTCTGGGCTTTTAGTTATCCTGAGGAAGAACAATTCCCTGTGTTCTGTCTCGTTGCAGTCCAGAGTAACAACCAGATCTTTGGAGGTGTTCAGACACATGCAAAGTTTAAAAATAACTCCAGAAATTTTTCTTTTTGTTCCTTTTCCCATGTGCTTTTCCCATTCCCTTTAATTAAATTAGCCTGCCACCTCACATGCCATGGGCTTGATTTGAGACATTTAGATAAATACGGGTAAAATTACGTTAAATTTTTGGCAGCCCTCTCAGGACTGAAAGTGAAGCTGGATCATATGAGGAGACAATATGTCATTGGGACCAACCATTCACTTGCTTCTGTCCTAGGAGAGTTTGAAATGCTGGGCACTGAAATACAAAAATGTCATCATAAATTTTATGGCTTTTGCTGTAACACTTATGATTTGATTGATGATAGCTAGAGCAACTGACTCCACAATCCAGAGAGGACAAAATGGTTCCAATAACAAAATACTAGAATTGCCAGAAACCTTCCTAAAAGACTTTGCCTGTGAAATATAAGGAAGCATACTGCAATGTGGGCTGGCTCTATTGGCATTTGCTTTAAATGACATCCATCCTATCAGTGGCCCTTCCATCCCAGACTGAAGAGTAGCTGTTCAGAATTACCTCTGTTATCCAGTTAATACACTGTGCCTACACTGCCCTGTCTTTTCAAGGGCTGTCAATGGATACAATTTAGGCATAAACTATGTGTTTTCCTTTAGAGATAACTTTACCTTTCCAGAAATGAATTAGACATTTGCAGAAGAAGTAGCACTTGAGACAAATGTATGGCTGCTGGGCTAGTGAATTCCAGAAACATTTTTCACTAAATCTAAAGGTAGATGACTAAAATATATTATGCAGGTCATGTCTGAGAAGCATTCATCTATCTCCCTTAATCACAAAAGAAGTCTAGATGACTTCATGGGTTGTATATTATATATATCTACTTTTTGACAGGATGAATCCCACCTGTACTGTCAGTGTCATCATGCAAATCTTGTAATCATTTGTGCTAAATTACCAAGTGCAGTCTCTGTGCTGCATATGTGGCGCTTGGGGAGAGAAAATCATACCCTGCAGGCAGCTTTCAACACATACAGGGGCTTGAGAGACACTGCAGCTTCCAGGAATGATCAGGTAGAATTCAGTTATTCCAAACGAGGTAACTTTCCAAGCCTGGGACTCTGGAGATGCAGCTGCGGGATCTCTTTAGGCACTGTGTGAACAGGTGTAGCCAAGCTTCTGCTTGAGGAAAGTCTCACCAAAGGGCTTTGGCTCAAGGGTAACACACTTCTGTGCCCTGAGCACCTTCATGGGTTGCAGGCTGGGGCCTTTCTCAACCCCACCTGCCAGCAACCCCCTGGGAGTGAAGAGTGTGCTTTGCACAGCATCCTTGGGGCACAGCATGTGAGGAGGTGACATCCAATGGAAGGATGGAGAAAGAGGGCTCTGGTAAATCATTTAAAATATACCATCATTCTTCAGGGTGTAGATAAACCCAGTCTTTGCTTTCTTTTTTGGTCTCCTACTGCAGATGCTTCACTCGTGTTACGACCAAATGTTCTATTCTTAAAATAATAAAGCTTTCTATTAAGGAGTGGTTCGAATTATCAGTAATTAGAATTTTATTGTTTAGTTTATTTAAGAGGGAATAAATGGAATTATAAAATTCTTTATAATATTTCAATTCCTTTCATAAGCATATTCTGGGTCTTGAGGGATGTTCATAACAAACGTGTTAGTTCCAAGTACCTTTCTTCTTAAAACCCTTGTGTTTTGGGACACAGCCAGATAGGATGACAGAATATATATTATTTTTATAGCTTATATGTTGGTTTGACAGAATGAAGAATGTTTTTATCCTTGCGAGAAAATTAAACATTCCTGTCTAATTTAAAAAAGGGTTTGTCTGAAGGGCTTGCTGTAAGCCTTTATATGCTTTCAGGATCTTCTTCCTGTTCATTAGGAACTGTTCTGTATTCTTTTGCAATCAGCTCTCATCATTTATTGTGTCATTTCAATTGTAAGTGGTTTAAAAATGCCTAAAAAAGCCCTGTGGACAGATAGTGTGTTAATTAGATGGGGAAGAGGAAGGTGTTCTTGTAGTGAGGTATTATACACAGTGTAAAATATCTCTGGGCAAGATACTGCAGTTTAGTGGCTGGTTCTATGGTTCATTCAATATTGAATGAGGAGCAAGAATTCCTTTCAAGCAATGGTTGTCTGTTGAGTTGTTTTTGTTTTTAATAATGCTGCTGGGAAGTTTAGGAAAAAATAGGAAGTTAACTTAATTACAACAATAAAAAGAGAAGACTTGCATTCTCAGAAAAAAGAAATTTTTCTTAAATAGAAATTATCTCACCCTCCTTTGGGCTAATGAATAATAACATATTCTACTGACAAAAGGTGACTTTAGAAATATGAAGTCATCACAGTTAAATCTTGCTGACTGATCTCATGCAGTTAGCAGGACACTTGTGACAGCCTCATACAAATTACCCTCTCCTTGAATTTCAGATCCAATTTATGTTTCTTTTTATTATTTCTCTCATTGTCACTATCTCCACTCCAGGTGAGAAACACCTGGAGTACTGGGTCCAGTGCTGGGATCTCAAGTAAAAGAGAAACAGGGACATACAGGAACCAAGTTGAGCAAAGGAGCATGAAGGGATGGGTGCATCTGACATGGAAGTGTCCGAGACAGCTGAGATTGTTAAACCTAAAAGAAAGGTGTCTCCAGAGGGATCTCATCAATGTGTATAAATATCTGATGAACAAGAGAAAGGAAGAGGCATCCTGACTAATCTCAGAGGTTCTCAGTGAGAGGACCAGAGGCAGTGGGTACAAACTGAAATACAGGAGACTCCCTCAGAACACAGGAAAACAGCTTTCTACAGGGAGGGTGATTGAACTCTGGCACAGGTTGCCCAGAGAGGTTGGGAAGCGTTCATTCTTTATTAGCCTGGAGAAAGGAGGCTCAGGGGTGACCTTATCACTCTCTACAACTCCCTGAAATGAGGGTGTAGCCAGCTGGGTGTTGGCCTCTTCTCCCAGGTCTCCCAGATCTCAGAGGCCTCTTCCATCCTAATTGATTCCGTGATATTCCAAATCCATCTGAACATGATCCTGGACAGCCTTCTCAAGATGACCCTACCTGAGCAGGGGGGTTTCACTAGCCCATCTCAAGCCTCAGCTCTTCTGTGTTTCTGCCACAGTTTCTGCAGTTTGACAAGAGCCATGACAGGCTGTGGCTGAGCAGCCTCAGTGCTGCTTAGTTTATATGCCGGCTTGAGCTTCTGAAAAAGGCTTTATGTCAAATTACAGACTGAGAAAGAGATTTCTTCATTTCCACAGTGAAAGAAAGCCAAAGACCAGAATGGATAAAACGTACAACCAGACTGAAGACCTGTACATTAAAAGCCATAATGCCTAATCTAAATGAATTAATAGTAAAATAGGATCTTCAGAGGCTGTGCAGTCTGTCCCTTTGTCCCTAGGCGGAGTTAAATGTACCTAAATCATTACTGGCAACGTTTCCAGTCATTAGTGATCCTTACTATTAGAAAGGCCTCCTTGATATCTAAGCGAGAGTTCAGCAACTGTTGGCCCTAGTATCCCATTAATGTGTCTTTTTGCCACACTGATCATTGAGCAGAGTTTGCAAGACTGCTGCAATTCCCTCCTCAGCCTTTTCTTCTCCAGGCTGAACAAACCCTTCAATTCTGGCCACCTTTTCTCCCTAAAGACACGGGAAAAAGTCACGTGGGACTTTGAATCCAAAGAGTGGCGCATGCCTGCAGGTTATCTGCCTGGTCGAAGTGCTACCAAATGAATTACCCGGCACTCTCAGGCTGGCCCTTGAACACAGCCCTGATGTGGTGTGTGGCATGTACTGAAGAAAATGATTTTGTGAATGCACTCAGAGGCTTTTGGAACAATTTATCAAGACTAAAAGCAGTGTTTAGGTCAGTCCATATGTACCTAAATGAAACCAGTGTTCCCCACGAGCAGAGATGCACACAGGCTGTCTAATCCCTGGTGTCACTGGGCTTCCAGCCTTGTCAGGCAATGCCTGAGCTTTGGGACAGCAGGTTTACAACTGAGATTCTCTGACAACTTCCTGTGTGGAGGAGCTCATCTCCCTCCCTGGGAGCGCTGGGAGAGCTGCGTCCTGCTCCAGGCACTCAGCTGTGTTGCCAGAGCTCAGGAAAGCTCTTGTCCCTGGGGGCACCATCGGCACCTGCAGCATAGCTGAAATGCACTCACCCAGAGGATGCACTGAGGTTAACCAAGTTCACAGAGCACTGTAATGTCGCAAAGCCATGCCCTTCTCAGCCCTGATGGGAGCAGAGACTGCACTAGCAAGCACTTGAGGCATTTTCTTTGCTACCTCTGAGCACCAGGTAAACCTTTGATTCAACCACCACAATCTGCCTGAAGAAAGAAGTAAAGCAAATGGATAAATACTGGTTAAAACAGGAAAAAGAGTAGTGGAAAATTACTCCACATCATGCCCTCTCCTCCCAGCCTGGTCAGGCAGTAAAGACCTTGAAAGATGGATTTTACCCCTGTGTATGTTACAATACAAAGCTGAAGGAGTTATGGATGCACTAAATTCAACACAAGCAATTCAACTCTCCCCCAGGAACAGCACTATTTGCCCAGAGACAACTTAAAAAATAAGAAGAGATAAGCCTTATATGCTGAGTTAATGAAATCTGTATCTTCTATAAACATAATAGGGCTAGAAACAATAAACCAAGAAAACTGGTAAGAACTTGCAATCACAAAAAAAGTTGCCGCTATGGGGAATAACAAGGAACGAGAGTCTGCTCTTATAAAAGTCTCTGCAAAATGTTTTCTCACTCATTTCACTTTGAAAACACCTTGAGAAATAGTATAAGGTATATTCTGACATTAAAATTCTGTAAAATGAATAGAAATTCATAATACTTTCAGTGCCACCTAATCTGTATTTTTATTCAAGTGAACTCACAGAATAAAAACAGATAAAAGAGGAATCAGGCCCAAAGTACTGAAGTGCATAAAACAATTTAAATGCAAAGTGTAGCTATTAAAAGTAGAGTGTACATTTATATGTTCAGAAATGTACTGATGCTTTCAATCTCTCTCACATATTACTGAAGTATGAACTATATTACTCAAAATGTTGTAGTCTAATTCTTTTGTCAAACTCCATTGATTTTAATAAGATATCACTGTTGTAACAAGGTGCAGAATTAGAAATAAAAATGTTCTAATGCAAGCATTTGCTTTTACAGATCTGTTTCAGATGTCCTTGATTACGCTTTGCTGTGGTCTTTGAAATCACCTTCCAAGTCCATTCTGTGGAGACCACAGTGTTATTCCCAACCTCTTTGGGAGATGTTGTTTCTAGGAATTGACGAGGCCCCTAAGGCATTTTGCAAAGTTTGCATTTCTCATGATACCAAGCACATGGACTGCACCTGTGGCTGTTTGTGGCTATCACAACAGTACTAGCTTCTGGCAGGACTAAGTTTTAAGTAGAACTTCTTATTATCTGCTTTGACCCACTGTTATGAGCCCTGACAACAAAGGTGAAAGATCACCTATGAATGCAAAAGACAAATAGACTTGATAGCTCAAGAGAGTGAAAATTATGTGAGAAAGGTTAGGGGTTTGAGCTATTTTTAAGATGTATGGGTTTAAAGTTCTCTCTGGCAGAATGTCAATTGTAATACATTTATAACTTGAGAAAAAAAAGCATAATGTCATTTTTCAGCAGTTTGACAAATGAGACATTGGGGAAAAATGATTATCCTAGGACAGAAAAAGCCCAAGAAGCTTTTGTAACAGACCATGGACTTTTCAAACCATGATCACCTCACTTGCTGTAGCTGATTAAGCCGTATTTGGGACTATCATCAGCTTAATTTTGATTTCCTTTATCACTTTTTTACAAAGGCCAGAGCTGGGTGAAGGTTAGAAAACAGATTTAATTTTTTTTTTTTTGATAAATTTATTAAGCCCATGCTTTTTATTAGGAATCATATCCACTCTCTGTTTCCCTCAATAGCCAGAGGGTAAAAGAGATCAGCAATGAGTAGGTCTGAAAGAATACGGCTTTGTATGAACAAGAATATAGAAAAAGAATTATAGGGCATGTTTTGAGGGAAAAATGTAGAAAAATGGCTTGGGGAAAAAATGAAAGTAAAAAGATACTGAAATATTTTGTGAGCTTTTGTTATTTTGCATATTTGAAACAATAGTCAAAACCCTTTGTCACAATGGTTAATTTCAACATTTTTCAAAGTAAAATGCTTTACTTTCCAAACTGAAATTATTTGCTCTCCTTTGATTTCATAAAATCACTACTTTTTTTTTAAATGGACAGCACTGAAAGCACAGTGACTTACGATATTTCTGTAATTAAAAAAAAATCCTGCTCAGCTGCAAATAATTCTACTACTTGATTTTGCAATATTTTCAAAATGTTTCAGTTTTTAGTCTGGCCAGGAAATACTACATTTTGCAGTTGCTAGTGAGTCAAAAAAGTAAAATAGACTATTTTCTTAGTTGATCATATTAGGTGGTAACACTCCATATCATCACGAAGACCAAAAGATGCTACACTCAGACAAACAACTGAGAAGGGGAAAAGGCACAGAAAATTTAGTCACAAATTCCTGCTGGTATTCAAGTATTTGGTAGAAGGACAGTTGCACTGATTTTGAAGGTAATGTAATCAAAGATGAAGTAGTAATGATTCACTGATAGAGCTGTAGGATAAAAAGTCCTGTCTTCTTTGAGGAAAAAACAGAAGTGGTTTGCTAACTTTCCCCGATAAGATGGCTAAAAATTTTACCTTGAAGTTTTGGCTTAATTTGCTTCATTTGTTTTAGTAGTGGTAAAAAAGAAAATAAAAAAAGAAAATGCCCTGATATAAGGAAACAGCAGTGATAGAGGAAGGACAGAGTCAGCCATCTTTTCCAGCTTTTACAGGATTTGGGGTAGCACTGGGAGGGAAAACTGCACCCAAATTTTATGAACAAAATCAATTTAATGAAAAGTCTTCCTGAGAGATATGTATTTTTCCCAACACTTTTCTTCCATCTAGAGCATCATTCTGGTTTGGGGAATTAAACTTGTACCTTTTGATGCAGTGGGGGCTTGCAGGCATTCCTGCTCTTTGTTTGACTGGAGTAGAAACTCAACCAGCAGAGACCCTGCTTCAGTGGCATTGACTCTGCTCTGATGTTCTTCAAGTTGAGTCCTCAAAACAAGTGGTAGCTGCACAGCATAGTATGTAGGTTGGTCTGGGCATCTATATTACTGGAATAAATTTTAATGAAAAAGTGATGGTAAGAATGCTGTCCTTTGTGGCTTTGTGAGAAATAAGCAGTTCTTGGTAATTTTTTTTTTTACTTTTTACAATATGGATCTTGTCTATTTTTGTACACTTAATTATCTGCCTTGCATTCTCATTCCTTGTTTTATCATTAACTTTTTTGTCATTGACATATGATCATACCATTTGTCACAAATTTCTGCCATAATTTTTTTGTCATACATCCTCATCTTTTCCCACCCCTTTTCCATGGTGGACAGGGGCATGGAGCTAGAGGTGGGTTATGATGTTCACTGCCACAGCCTAAGGCTGATAGCATCCCCATGGGGGATGACACTGCGCAGATGTCAGACGGCCATGGTGCAAGGAAGATCTCTCCAAACCTCTTTCTGTTCTCATAAAAATATAAGTCAGTGAGTAATTAGGGTATTTTGATGGGACTTCCCCACCACAAAACTAGAGGGGGTGATGAAGAGGGAAATGAAGGAGCAATACACCTAGATCTTGTCATGCGCTTTTTCTTTCCTCAGTGCTGGAAGCTGGAGTTACAGGAAGAAAAGCTGCTCTAAGAGATTTTTGATCAATATCTAGAAATTTATTTGACAGATGCAATTAAAACCAAAAACGAAGGTAGTAGATTCTGAAAAGAGTAGGACTGATTTAGTTTAATGAAGATATTTGACAAAATTATATAACATGCGGTACAAAAATAGCACTTCTATTCATCTCCATAGTAGAAGAACAAGGCAACTTACTGTGAAATTGAAAAAAATCCATTTTGAAGCTGATAAAAGAAAATATGTAGTTACACAGCATGCTGTTAGCCTGGGACTCCTCACAATTTCTATCACAGGCAGCTTTTGCTTGTGGGAACGTTGAGATAGCTGATAGTAAAATGCTGAAATAAACTTGGCACTTAAATGTGCATAGGCACACGCATGAATATTAAATCATATATTCTTGTCTTTCATGACATCCTTATAACAGAGGTAAGTGGTTTTGTTCTAATTAAATATAAAATAAATCAATAAAAGATACTACTCTTCAATGGAACTAGTCTGTCTTTGTGTGAGATGCTTGCAAAAATAGTTATTTTTCCATTCTGCTCCAGTTTCAGGCCTCTTGCTTAAAATATATGTCCAAACAACATGACTCTAAAACTCGTCTTTGGTGTTTAAGATGACAATAGTTATCTCTTGCAATGACTCTACAACTCTACAATAAGATCTAACTATTATATTAAAAAACTTTTCTCTACTATTTCCTTTTCTGTGAAGGAGGCATATTATGTTATACTTTTATGTTTCTAGACATCTATATTTAATTTTTTACTTAAGTAAAAAGTATATTTTGTATGTAAAATAGACTTAAACAAAATTTTTAGAGTGGAGGAAACAGAAAGCGGTAAATCTGCAATTACCTTGACTTTCCTGTGGTTAAAGGAGTCTGTAAGAGAGTGGCGAATTCATAACATTGCTAATTTCCACCGATTTCTGTTTTACACTTGTGTCTCTCTGCCATTCCCTTTTTATCTGAAGTGTCTGAGCAAGACTCACTGGCAACCATCTGCCATGGATTTTATTTTCATTGCACTGCACTAATAGCAAAGTCGTTTATCTCTGAGTGCCTTACTCAATTAAAAAAAATTATCTAGCAGTGATTGCATATAGGGTGGCTCTCTCTGCTGCTGAGAAGAGTTCATAGAAAGAACATGGGTTTCTTTCCCTCCAGTGTAATGAAATTAAAATGCATGTCCAGCTGATTCATGTCCCATGTGTGGTAGCTGTGTGTTTGTTGGCTGAGTGTGGGCCATAAGGACAAATGACTCTTCTGTCACCAGCTGGCAGTGGGATGAAACTTAAATGAGAGCCACAGCTGAGGTCCACACCTGGTGCTCACCAACACTCCTGCACATGCTGCTGAAGATGCTGGGGCAGCAGCCTTGAGAGATTGCTGGGAGAGAAGGGCAAAAGATCACCTCCAGTTCATCTGTCTTCTGCTCAGCCTCTGGGTTTGGAGGATGCTGGAAATAATCCTCAGAGAATAAAAGAGTTTTCCTTCCAACCTCTCAAGCACCATGCTGTAGGGAATAAATCAACAGCTAATTTGAAAAATATTCTCATCGGCAAAATGCTAAATTTGTCTATTGTGCACTGTTACTTGCTGGCATTTAAACAAACTTGATACAAATGTGTTTCTCTGCCTCCTTGTTTTATTGGTGATGTTCTTTAATTATGCAGGTGGGTCTGATTTTTTGTCTATTTCTATAACTTCCTGTGATTCAGTGCGACCATTCCAGCTTATTTTATGTATACTATTATACAATATATACCTAGATAATTTATTTAATTCTGTCTACCTTAAAATGGAAATCAGTTCACAAGTATGCATAAAGAGCTTAATCTTCACAAAGGTGCACAGACAGTTAGCTCAGTAGAAAAGGGGACTGAGAGGCATTAAATAGACCAGAAGGCATCAGCAGCTTTCAAATGCATTTTGTCTTGCTAAGTATTTCCAGTAAAACAAACAAGAAAGAGTGCTCTCAGTAACAGAAGACCTTACTAGATGTTACCTTTTCCCACTCAGGACTTTTGACAGTCTCTCTCATCAGTTAAGAGCTGTGTCACTTTGTGATGCACATGCCTGACTTGCTCATTCCCACCAGCAGTGGAGTTTGCATGGGTGTTCCCTGCTCTGCTTCACTGAGCTTCAGCATTTCTAAAGGGTGCTTTGACTTGGACTGTCAGACCTCTCCTGCAGCAAAGAAACAGATTAAGATGCACTAATAAGAACCGAACTCTTTAAAAGGTAGGGAACTGAACTCTTAAAGGTATGGTATTTTCTTAACAGCAAAGTGAAATTTCCTGGAACCCACCAATTACAATACTATTTGGAGATTATTTAAAATTTATTTTGATTTTATCACTTTGTTATTTATAGCTTAATGTGCAATGCTACGGCTATTCTCCCATGTCTGAAAAAATATGATCAATGGCCGTCAATGAGTTGGGTCTCAATCCTGAAGTAGTTACATATGAGTTTATAATTTTTATTCTTAAACTCATGTTAGATTTTAAGGGGTTTAATCTGAGGCATGATTAACTGCAGAGCGTGAGGTAAAGTACAAAAAGTGTAAACACCCTATCTTTCCATATGTGTATGAGCATTTTTGTATTTCAGAGCCTTGGTGAACATAGGTAGTATACGCATTTTGAATAAAAAAATAAAAAAGGAAAAATACTTAAAACCAGAAAAGCATTAAGAAAGATAGTCTGGCTATGTCTGTAATGCACTTTTGTGGACCCAATGTGACCCAGATGTGCTCTCTGCCTCGTCTCTGCCTGTAGTGGCAGGGGACATCCCTCAGAGCACTGCCCCTAGCAGAGAGCCACTAGCAAAATGCTGACCCTTCATCCTACCCTCTCTGCACACAGGGAGGATGGGGAGAGGTTTGGCCAGACGGACTTAGTGTACATTTTCCAGAGGGAGAAGTGGTGTGGACCACCCTAAATATCATTGTTATTTGCATCTCTTGTGACCTTTCAGAGTAAGACCCACTGCACACATGGCTGACCTTTCCATGGTCCAGCTGCTGCAGAGTTTGCAAAGAACGTGTTTAACTTTGCTATTTGCAACAGGAATTGTATATTTATTGTGCGGGGTAAGGTCTTGCAGAAAGACCAGAGGACCTAATCACCCAATATCCTCTAGACCCAGGATAGTCTTAATCTGTTTTTACTACTATGTCCCTTCAAGTAATGCAATGATGATATTTTAAAAATGATTGCTTTCATGTCCAGTTTGAGCCAAGACAGGTGTAAAGTTGTCCTGGACAGAACTATGGAGGAATCAAAAATTCCTGTTAAATGTACTGTGTCCACAGGTCATCTATGTGTTTGCTTGACTTGCTGTTGATCTTCTCCCCTTAGTTGCCTGGAGTGAAGACTGGGGCTGGACTGGTTTGAGGTGCTCTTCATCCCTTTTATGTTGAAGGGTTAATACAAGATGGATCTAGCAGGGATCCTTGCTACCTGCATAGCTACAAATACTCTGTGTTCTATTCAGTGATGAAACTGGAAGCACTAGACAAGAGAAAACAAATCCTTGTAATAAAGGGACTCTGGAAATAAATATACTGTGAAAACATTTCTTACATAATTGTATTCTGAAGTCATGTGATTGGTGAGAGGAGCTGAATGAGGGAGAAGGGGAGTTTGGCTGATGGTGGTCACCTTTGGAATAATTTTTCTGAACAGGTGTTTACCCTATATTTTCACTTGGCCTTCCTGTGCAAAGTTGGTTAATGCACAATTTTGCTCTGTCTTAAAATCACATTGTTCTTTATTTCCATTGTTTCACTAAAGTGGCACAGCTCTGAAAGACCAAGTCTGATGTATGAATTAACCAAGCAACCCATGGCTTAAAATAAATAGTTTTAGAAGGAAATCAGGAAGAACTTACATTACATATGCTAATTATAATAGGTCACGGAATGTAAGACTAAAAGGCAATTTAGTACGGAATCTGTCTTGCCTAACTCTAGCTGTCAAAGCTAAATTAGGAACACACAGGGGAACTAGACTATCAAAGACAGTCATTTAGCGTCTTTCATATAAGGCGAGAGAAACAGACACCATCACAGAGCAAGCTTTTCAAAGATACTAAGATATGTATTTTAGATATATTTCACTGGTTATGGAAAATCTAGCTGATTAGCTTAGACTGCGTGATGAACATGTAAATTAGATGAGGCAAATCTTTGTCTTGGTACTGTAGCAAAGAAGATCATGAGATAAGGCAACAGCAAGTTATTAACAGCCATGGCTAACAGTAATGACATTCAAATAATTGAGATAACAATATTAAATAATGAAGAAATCACTCCTGAAGAATCACAGAAGTGTGTCATTAACTTACCTGCTTACAGTCTCCCACATTCACAAAGTCTATACTGTCCCTCTGCACAGAGATTGCCCTTCTTGTCTGGTCAATAGGATACAGGGACACTGGGTTGAGATGTGTGGAGATTAGGTTTTATAGACCTGTTTGTGGTGTCTAAATCAACAGAGTTGTAGCTGAAACACATTTAATGTGAAAGAAGCAATCAGCATCAATAAAAAGATATGAGCTTTCCTTTGGAACTGAGGAACAGTCATTTAGCGCTGACTGGAGGAAACATGAAAATGCTGTCGTAGAACCCAGGAAGTCATTCAAATATTTGCTGTTTTCCTGCTTTGTATTTCAGTTCTGAACTTAAGGTTGCTGCAAATGAGGCATGGTAGTCAAAACATATCACTGGCCATAACAGTAATTACTAGCTGCAGTGAAATTAGAAATGCTTGTTTAAAAACCTCTTCTCAACATTAACTCTAGTATTACATAGGCAAAATACTAATATTCTTGTTTCAGAATCTAATAGCTTGATTGAGTGAATATTTGTGATAGGAGTTATTTAAGAGCTACTAAAAAATGACACTTTGAAAATTCTGGTGTACCAGCAGGGTTGCCCAGCTCCTAGGAAACAACATCTCACTAGCACTAGTTCAGCAACAGGCTCTGTGCATCAAGAGGGAATGTTGCTGGTTACTTCTGCTTAGTGACTGGTCTTTCAGCTGAGAGCTGGAAAGAGAATTAATGAGCTCATGGTGTTCCTTGCTGTCTTTGTACCTGGACAAACAGGATGTGCTTAGAGTATGAGAAAGGTGGTAATTCAATTACTTTAGTTTACGGCATGGGAAGGCTGAAAATCTTTGCTTTGAGAATTGGGAGGCTATTTAAAGCTATTTAAATGCTGTGCAGCTGGAGTATTAAACAGATATTGAAGAGTATTGAGGGGAAAAGACAGAAATGGCAGGAAATTCTTGTGGTGTGATTGTAACTTGCCTGTGGGTAAGAGGTATCATTGAATTAGCTGTGAACCATATGAACTTGGCACCGCACTGTGAATTTTGGCCTCTATCAAATTGCAGTGAGCGCCTGTGCATTTGGTGGCTATATTTTCATGTTCCCTCTAATCAGTTCTTGTATGTCAGTCATTTTGTAATCCTGTTAAAGGCTAAGCTTGAAGTGCAAGCTGTATGCAAATCCTGTGACATCGCTGACTTTCTATCTGTGCTAGAAAAAAATGGCAAGTTCAACAAATGGGGTGACCCTGCCTACTGACAGCATTGCAGAGCCAGAAAACATTTCTGTAGGGACCATGAAAAGTGTGAGAAGCAGAAACAACTAGGAAAGAAAGTAACTGTATCCCCAGAATAAACACACAGTAGAAGTCAGAGTTTCCTCCAAATGTTAACCTGTGGCCATTCTAAAGTCCAGATTTGTGTCCATCCAGATGGCAACCCCAGCCACTGCTAAGAGAGTATCCTGGAGTGCATGAGAGGAACCTGCTGGGCAGCTCAGCATGCCATGGGCTGTTCTCCCACCTGCTCCTCTGCCAGTCTTTGAGGATTCTGGAGATGCACCTACTGTTCCGTCCAGAGCCATAGATGAGGAAAGAAGGGCTGACGACTTCCCTCCAACAACTAGGAGTGTTTCTCCCGAAATCAGAGGGATCTGTAGTATCTCAAAAAGGGAGGTGCACCGGCTTTCTTCAGTGGGATTTCTGGGCCTTCCATCCATTTGCTATAGTCCACTGAGAACGGTGGTCTTGAAGGTAATGTTGAACCCTGCAGCATTTCCCATATTTCTGCTGCTGAACACCCAGAAGTTGGGTTCTAGCCACTCTGTGTTTCTAAAAATGGATGCAGGCTGTCCTAGTTCCAGCCAAGGACAGGGTTAATTTTCCCAGTAGCTCTGGGAGGATAGTTTGGAGCCATGTGGGCATGGCAAATACATCCTGTCACCCCATACCATCTTACCTCATGTCTGGGGTGGGGGAAACGACTCACACTTCTGAGAGGAAGGGACACCATTTCCAGTCACTGGAAAATGTGGTGGATGTCGGGCCCTTCTACCATTGTTCATGGTCTCAGCTTGGTGAGCATTCTGCTTGTAAATTGCCCTCTCTTTGTACACTGCTGCTATTAGTATTGTTGCTGTTACTGTTCATTTTCTTATCTCATTGCTGTTTCCAGTAAATTGTTCTTAGCCCATAATCTCGGCCTTTTGTGTCTCCCACTGGAGGGGGAGGGAAGGAATCAATCGACATCTGATTTGGGAGAGTCTCCTCGTAGGGGGGCACTGAACTAGGGAGTGCTGTTCCTAAACAACAACACAGCCCAAGATCACCCCTGCAAGTGGATGGGACTTGTGACTACTCAGTGGCAGACTTCCAGTACCTGCTCACTTCATCCCTTGCCTATTCTAATTCCCTGACAAATTCAGTGCTGGTAGGGAGTGCATATATGACGAGTTACCCAAAGGCGAGCCAGAGGTATAGTACATGTCATAGTAATGTAGCCAATATCAATACTTTACAGTGCAGTGAGTCTTCTATTATTTGAAGCTAGGATAAAGAAGTCAAATTAAAATCAAGATTATTGGTCCACTAATCTGAAAATAATTTGCCTAATGTGTGAATTTCACTTAAAAACACGAAATTGTTTTCTGTTACTTTCCTTGAAAGAAAGTCATCATGAATTTTATAGTACTAGTTTAAAAGCAAGTTTCATATTACTCATGGATAAGACTTCTTGAGCCAATAACACTTTATTCCTCCTCATTTGATTCTGTTCTTCTGGAGAATTGTTTCAGATATACTTGGCTTTGAGATAACCCAAATGTGGGATTTTGTGCATCCAAGAAGTTTGTTCCCTTCTGGTCTCGCTCTTGATAGATTAATTCTTTTTCACACACACAAAATAATATAATGTTATTGTTGTAATTTAGAGAACAGTAAACCAGTTCCACGTGCATGTATTTCCCCAGACTCTCACAGCAACTGAAAGGAGGTGACATTTTTGTCAGCTGCCTGCTTTGTGCAAAAAGAACACAAAGAAAAGAAGCAGAAATGTCAAGTTTAGGTAAATGTGGAGACTTCACAGGTTATATAGTTTGGAATATTCTCTACCAAGAGAACTTTCCTTCAGTGGCTCAGAGATACCTAAGCTTTTCTGCAATTTAAAGACCTTGTATATTTTTGTAGTATGTTGTGGTTGATGAAGCCATATTTTGTGATGAACATCTGTGGTTTTTATTGTAAGCATTTCCCTCTAGCACTGTATGATTATGACTGACTGTACCCCCATAAGAGTTCACTGCGAAGTCTGATCCTGTGGAGAAGCCTCAAATCAGGGAGGAACATCTGTTGAGCAGGATTAAACCTTCTCTTCCACCTGTGAAGAGGCCACACAGCGTGCTTCAGCCACAATCGTGCACACAGAATAGAAGATGGGGCTGATGCTTCTATCACAGGTAATTTTGTGCCCCAGTGGCTTTGCACTGTCAGACAATTTTTCTGGGATAGGTTTCACAGGAGTCCATACCTGAGCTAGTCGTAGGGACGTGCTTCACAGTCAGCAGAACCACGAAGGGCATGTAACTCGTCTCGGACAAATGCTTCTGTTCACCAGCTATCACAGAAATCTAGATGACCAGTTCAGATGTAGACACCAGCTAATGACATGGGCTGGGGTTTTCTGCTGAATTTCACTGTAGGTATGCTTCTCTTCTTCTCTATTGCTCAGCTTCTGCATTTTGGAACCTGCAAGTGTCCCCATCAGGAAACAGGGCCAGCAGAGTCAATTTACATGGCCTTGTTGCTGCAAGTTGTTCCACAGAGCACAAGCATCCTATGGCCCCAAAAACATGGTGCCCTCAACTCGTGTGTTGATCTGCTCACAAATTTGTGATGCTTATCACTAATTTTCTCAAGGTACATTTAACCATGTTCTTCCCATATTTAGGGTTTCTTGTCTCAATGGTGAATAGATGTTATAATTTGTCACAGAAATTTTTGTGAAGGAGGATTTTTTTAAAGTTTATGTCCAGGCTCAGTACAGATGGAAGCGTATCTGATCTGCTTGTCTGGCTGATTTGCTGAAACATATTTCACCACTAATCTGGAAAAGGCAAGGCTTTTCTTTTGAAAAATTGGCATGCAGAGGCAAATCTGGTCCCAGCACTGCAGATGCATAAAGCACTTCAGCAGAGGGATAAATGTGGTTCTTCTGCACAGACTGTGCTGCCTCTCTCTGCAAAACACAATCGTTCTCTCAGAGGATCTCTGCAGGAAAGACAGAGTGGTGCTGATCCTGGGGGATAGTTTGCAGCTTTTCACTGTCACCTTTGCAACTGATCCAATGCATGAACTCAAAGCCTGCAAGAAGGAGAACTCTGAAACCACTTTTTGCATTTAATGAAGGGCAATTTGGAGACTTCAGAAAGAGTCATATTCTTATCAGTCAAGAGTCAGAAGAAACATCTGCTATCAGTGCCTTTCTTTTGTACAATATGGCGTTTTGAGGTTGTTTTGTGCCTCTAAAAATGTCTGTGAAATGTCTCCATTTACATGGAGAGTGGAGAGAGAAATTTTGTCTGCATGCATTAAGCTGAGATATAACCACGCAGTGGTATTTTAGATTCCCTCTAAACAAAGGGCTGAACAGTAGAGGACAAGGCCTAGGATAGGAAGAGCATTGTTTTCACATGTCCTTCTTTTAAAATTATTCAGGATAGTGGAACAAATACTTTTCTAATGCTGGGCTGGGAATAAATGACCATTATTTTGTCCTTATGCTATTATGACAGAGGCCTGATGATTCTTCAAATGAACTCTTGCAGCTGAGGATGCACTAATAAAAATGTCCTGATTATCCTGCTTTACTGGACTTTCTAGAGTAGAAAACTGGGAATAGCTTAGTTTTTTCTGTTTTCCATAAAAAAACCTGGAAATAAATTAATCTCGCTTAGAATGGGCATTGGAATCAAATCAATGAATAAAATATTGCTGTTCCCACATGGTCATGTAACTCAACATAATTGTATTTCAATAGTCAACACATAAATATAAGAGCATTGAAAGAAAATTATATGCATAAGGGAAATTGAGGGAATTCTGTTTTATGACAAGATCTGCATGAGTGAGAAGGAATATGTACAAACTATGACTGGATGTGACAGCATTGCCTATCACTTTGGTCAGAGTTTCATGAGCTGTCAGACCAGGAGAAACCATCCAGTATGAAAATCATCTCACTTAGATAGAAGTTCGATATCCCATATCAATGTGAATTGCCCAGCTCACACTTTAGAAACAGTGGAAGGAGACAGGTGTTGCTGGTAAACAATTTCTCTGCCCTGTTTTTAGGATTGAACACAGTACCCTCTGAAGGTGCTTATTTTTTTTAAGGAAAGCACCTCAGCCTGAGGTGCTGATTTGAGCTGTAAATGAATTACATTTAGATCCCTACCTCAGGGCAGTTGAATCTCATTACTAAACTAATGGGAGACTCATATGAAATTACATTTTTGAGCTAAAGCATTTTATGGAAAAAAACAACAAAACTTGTGTTTAAAATGAACAGTCATGAAGGATCTGCTGCATTTTCTAGTAAATCAATACAGCTGATATTTGTGTTTAGACTGTTTTTAAAGCCCTTTGCTTTATTTATAGCTTGAATTAGTCTATCTTCAACTTTTAGCTGATAGATCTCATTAAACCCTGGCCTGCTCCAGTAAGCTACTGCATAGCTTTGTTCCCATGCAGTGTATGTGGAGATTTATCTCTTTTTAATTCACTTGTCTCAGTATCAGGTGTCTAGTCTGAATAAATCATTTACTTTCCCCTCGTGGCCCATGGAGACAGATAATGATTTATCCAGGTTGTTTGGGACATTTGTTTTCTGCTGGAGGAAAAGCATCCTGGGGTGATGACACTTTCCTTCAGTTACACAAGAGGCCTGGAAGAGGTGACTTACACTAGGTGACACTAGATCAGCTAAGATCAGGTGGAATAAATTCTTCTCTGAGATGTGCTCATGACATTCCTAACCTTGGTTTCAACAAATTAAGCACACTAAGCTGCTGGGAACAGACTTTAAATACTTTCCTAAATGATTTTTCCCTTCCCTTCCCTCTCTTCTATAATCTGTTATTCTCAATTGAATTCTTCAGAGTTTCTCAACGCTCCTCTCAATGAGTGGACAGATGTGGATGAGTGACCAGAAAGTGGACACTCTTGGCTCAAAGGAACCTACTGTCCTGCTCCTACTTGGGTTTCCCATTTGAATTTGTAAGGATTATGACAGCACAGTGCTTTGGACAATGCCCAGTCACTCATGCCTCAGTATGATTGATTTTCTCCCATGAACCTCGAAACCTTTCTAAATAACCACATCCCAAAACATGGTTCTCCATCCTGTGCACATGGCTTACATTCTTTGAAAGGATATATGTTTTTAGGGGCTAAGATAAGCTGATTTATTTTTAAATTCCAGATCTCAAGACACATAAGGCAGACTCTAGAAGGGTTATACCTAATCTGTAAAATTTGACCTTAGCTGAAATTACAGTGATGTGGCTCAGAGGAGACAGTATTTTGTAAACCATATGTTCTCCACTCATGGAATCACAGTGTAGCCACAGAAATTAGTCATAAATTAACTGTTTGAGTACCTGACAATCTGTGATGTAGAGGAATCCTGCAGGAATTCTGCCTCATGCTCACACATCCCTCATACATGCAGTGGCAGGTCTTTGGAAGGAGACCTACATTTTCTGTGCACATAAATGTCAGTTTGGCTGGAATCTGTTCTCAGCTGAACCAGCCTGAAACTAAAGGAACATCACTGACTGTGCAGCTGTCACTCTAGGTTTACACACTTGTAACTCAGCCTGTTCTGAAATCTCAGTCAGTCTGTATCTTCATGGATTGAGTATATAACTTACTAAAAGTTTGTCTGCAAGAGAGAAAATAAGACAAAGGACACACAGAAAAATTTCTCCATTTCACAGATATCCTCAGAATCTTAGGAAAATGTGAGGTGCTTTTAAAGAAAGGATACAGAGACTAATTTGGTGTACTTTATCCCAGATTGTCATACTGAAGATGCATGGATAATATTGGGGAATGCCTATGTACAGACAGATGTAACCTTGTGGCTCTTCAACTCCAGGCCAGAAGTTACTTGCTCACTGCTGTTGCTTGTGCTCAAAACACCAGGTCTTGCTAGGTATTTTTATTTTCTGGAATGGAGTATAAAATTAGCCCATGGTGAGAGGAAAAGATTGGAATATTTTAACCCCATAAATTTTTAAGGAGGTCTCAAGTACTCCAATGTCACAGGTACAAGCATTCCCATGGAAATATATAGCCAACATCAGTCCTTAAAACTAAACTGGGTTATGCTTGAAGTATATAAATACTGTGGGCACCTGCTCCCATTTCTATTCCATACTATACAAGTGCTCCCAGAAATGTTTTCTCTTTATGTCCTGTTTTTATTTTATTTACTAAAGTCTTCTGATTATAATAAAGAAATATCTTAACATAATTCAACATGGTAATTAAAAGACTTGCTTTATACAAAATAATTGCCCTACATTTTTTCTTCTGGTTTATTTATTCACCTTCCCTCCACTTCTTCCCACACATGGGTCTTTTACTCAGCTTTTTTTCTCCCTGAGGAGTTAGAGATGAAATCATCATCATTAAACATTTAATTTTATTCCATATCCCTCACAGCTTCAGATTTACTCCTCTGAGAATGTGTTTTATTTTAGCTATAATGGTTTGATGGTGGTTACCAGAGGCTACCTTTAATAAAGGTGACTGAAGGATTTTCTAGAGAATAATTTTCTTTTGGAAATACGCCAAAGAACAGATCTTTACCAAGAATGTATCAAAAGCTGAATAAATTGCAACAGGAAAAAACTGCAACAATAAAACGGCCATGGTAGTACCAAAAATGTTTTATGCTGGCTACGCAGAAATACAGATTTTTGGTTTTATTTATTTTCATTTCAGTTTGCTGTATGCTTAAATGTAGCATGAAATACATATTTCCTTCTATGCAATGTTATATATTTTCAAATTATCACAGTAAAATGATCTTAAATCAAAATAGCTTATAACAACTGTATAAATTCTTGCACAATGCATCCAAACAACATGAGATTGGCTCCTTTTGGAGCTGGTGCAGCAAAACACCACCCAAGCTCCAGCATGCTTTCAGGCACCTCAACCAGCTTCCCTGGAGCTTCCTGTGCCATGGCGATGGCTTAGCTCACACCTGAGCAATGGCCTCTCTAATTACCTTTTTTGCTCTCATTCCTTTTCACATTTCTACCTCTTGCCCCCAGCCTTTCTCTTTCCCTTCTCCCAGCCCCTCCTCTGTGTCCACTTGATGGCTGGTGGGAGAGTGATGTGCCCCATCTCTTTCTGGGCACTCAAGAGCTGTGGGCTGCCCTGTTTCTTGCACAAGAACCCAGCATTCACATCCTTCCAGCTCACAGCAAAAGCTCTGACAGCCACTGAACAGAGCAGAGCATTGGGACTGCCTCTGAAATACATTTATTATTATATAAGGATTTGGGCTTGAGGAAATATAATGATAGCAGGTGGCTTTAATGAAAATTGTTTTGGCATGATATGGCTCAAAAGCCCTAGCTCTAGCCACCCTTTGCCCCTTAATATGCTAGTACACACACCAGGAAGATTAGAGTCAGTTAGCAAGGCTCAGACACAACTGACTTGGGGAGGAACAGCCAATCCACTTGAGACTCTTCAGACATGTAACTAATAACAAGTTGTCAGCTTACATTAATTTTTACACATCTTGGCTACATCAGAGATATACAGGCAAAATCTAGTGCTCAGAGGAATGACACGGAGTTGAGGACTCCACAGGGAACTTAATCAGTGCACACATATTGATCACAAGTAGTTTTTTCATTGTGATGAGATTTCTTTCCTTGTGTAACTCTTTCAGAATAATGTGTAGGAGAAAAGATAATCGAATGGAAATTGCATCTGGAAAATATGAGAGGCAGTTGGAATATTTTGTGAAATGCTGCTCAGTGAAGCAAAACATCTCTCACAGTACGAGTTCTCTGTCTGAAAGATGCATCCAATATGCATAAATGTAGGTGACTTTCAGCCTCAGGAACATGGGCTGTCATATAATCATAAAATCATTGAATGGCCTGAGTTAGAAGGGACCTTAAAGATCATCTAGTTCCAACCTCCCTACCACGGGCAGTAACACCTTTTACAAGACCAGGTAGTGCAGAGGCCCACCCAGCCTGGCCTTGAACACTTCCAGGGAGGGGGCATCCACAGCTTCTCTGGGCAACTTGTTCCAGTGTCTAGCTGCCCTCACAGTGAAGAATTTCTCCCTAATATCTAATCCAAATCTACTCTGAGTTTGAAGCCACTCCCCCTTGTCCTGTCACTCCATGCTCTTGGGAAAGGTCTCTCTCCATCCTTCTCACAGGCTCCCTCTGGGTACTGGAAGGTCACAATTAGGATTCCTTATGAAGGGCTGAGTCTGATCTCAGTTAAACCTGCTTGACCTGAAATGAATTGATTTGACTTTACTGATGCAAATGGGATCCACGACTGGCATCATGTTTAACCTGAGCAAACTGTTGCCCTTTTCTGCAATAGCATCATATTCTCAAAAGAAACTGCTGAACCTGATTATTAAAAAAAAAATTCTTTACAAAATGTACAGAAAATTGAAAGTTTATCTAGAGCCGAACCTCCCAGACATCCACCTGACACCAGGAAGCAGCTATTCCAGATCTCTGTTTCTACACCTGGGGTAAGAAGATATGCAGCAAGGGCCACACACAGAAAACACTGAGGCAGAGTCCCATTTTATCTGTGGAACATCAAGACATAGGTGAACTCAGTAACTTTGCTTGAAGACACACAGATAATCTCAAGATATAGGATACTCTCAGTATAAAGGCTCATTCCTTGCTTAAAATACAGTTAGTTCCAGTGTGAGTCAAAAGAGAAGCCTAGACCAAAGTACTGTCCACTTAGCTGGCACTATTTTGTGCTCTCCAGAGCTGACTTTATCATCTACAGTTCTCCCACACAGCTCCCTGCAAAGGTATCTGAGAGTCTCACAAGTGCCAAGTGTCCATAACCTAAAGGATGGGAAACATCCTGTTACATAAAAAGAAATTGTTCAGCTAAACACTGTTAAGACTTATCTATCTATTTTTATTCCATCAAGTACATGAAATAAATTATTTAGGAGCCCAGTCTCATGCTTCTGATGGCTGAATGTGTCCAGAATACTGAAGTTTAATAGGAAAAAAATAATGTGGGAAATCCAAAATTTCTCAGTCAGGTTTCATACTTGGGCTAAAAATTAAGGATATTACTAGTTGTGCAAAGTTCCATCTTGTTGTTGCTTTGCTGTTGGGATCTCAAGAGGTTACTGACTATATTAAAGGCCCTAGTTCTGCTCTCAATTTAGTTTATTAAAATTTTATTAATAGTTTATTCTGATGCTCTGATGCAACCATCTGAAAGAGCACAATCAAGCCTAAATCTGTGTGAGGCTAACATATACCTTGTATTAAGAGCTCCCACTTTAAAAAGAAATTTGCCAATTAGTTTTTAGTAAAATCTCATTTTTTTTAATAAAACAACAGTTTTTAAAGATGTGTTTAGTATCACAAGCTTGTTCAGACTCTAATTCTGGTTTTATTAATATATGATCAGCAAAATATACTTTCACTGGGTCTGAACACTTATATATTCCACTTATTAATGATATTTTAGTATCTTCCCTTTTTTCCTAAAGAAGCTGTATCATAAAAAAACCAGGCAGAAAATGTAGTAAGGAGATGCTGTAGTGGAGTGACTCTACCTTGCTCACTCAGTAGACTAATGTTTCCTTTTAGAGGATGTGCTACTGGAAATGCATGAGGATTGCCTACCATTTGGGGATGAAGTATTTTACTACCTGAAATATTGCATACCTGTAACACCATTAAATAATAAGACAGTCAAATGAGATGTGTAAGACACAGTGAAAGACGACATTGTCTTTCAAAACTTGTTACACTCTCACAAATTCAGGGGAGTGAGGAGGAGTAATTTAGTTCCATTTTGGGGCACTCTGCAGTGACAGGCCCACATTTGAAGAGGGGAAACAGACCTCTCTCATTTTCAGAAGTCCAACCCAGATTGTACAGTTTCCTCCTGCTGAGTCATAGTAAATCCTGGCAGCAATCCCACTGACCACATCTCTCTTTCATGCTGGACTGTTTACTGCAAAGCAAACTTTAGCCTACAAGCTCCCAGGAATGTATCTCTGTACTCCAAGGCCAAGTTAAACCTGCCTGCACTGGTAGAAACCGTGAAACAGAAAGACTCATCTTGAATGATCAGCATTTACAGCTAAGGCAATATTGTGGTTCAGTGACCTGGAAATATTTGAAAAGTGAGTCCAAATGACACTCTGGAGCTGCTTCAAAAGCAATAGCATGGCCCAGGATTTTCCCAACATGCTCATGCTTAGTGCGAGGCAATTTCAGGAAAAAATTACATTCAGTTCTGCAATGGAGTGACCACAGTTTGTCCCCCAACAAATTAATCAGTCATCCTGTTTATGACATTTATTTCAGAGGCACTATTGAGAAAGAGCAGATTTCAGAATACTATTTGTATAAACTTAAGGAGCAAAGTCAAGACAAACCTCTGGGGAAAATGAGTGCTTGTTTTCTGCTAAAGTTTCCCAAGGAAAATGAAGCACGCATGAACAATTTCAATTTCAGATCACTTTGGATGAAAGAGTTTGTATGTAATCCCAGAGAATCTTCAGTAACCTGCATTCAGAGCAGAAAACACATCATGCAAGTCATGGGGCAAAGGGGACCTAAACAAACACTGGTGATGTAACACTACAGGCCTGGAAAGGATCTTGCAGCTCTCCTAGTGCAATACCCTACACTGAAGACAGATCAAAGATGCCTATAACCTTCACAGAAGTTGTGTGCCTAACTTGTTTTTGAAAGTCCTCTAGCATAAGAAGGAAAGAAAAAGCTGCAATAGTGTTAGTCAATAGTCTCCCGAATTGTTTCACTGTCCTTGTGGCCAAAAGGCTGTCCTTATTATTCAGCCAAGGCCAGTTAACTTGTCAGCAGTGAACAGGGTCAATATGATTCGTTCTTGTCAAATCTGTCAGCTGTTTTTACCATTTTAATATGCTCCAGGCACTTATGAATTGATTACCTAACCACCTCTTCCAAAATAATTCCAGGAACTGCTGTTGCACTGCATAATCTATAATTCTCTGTTTGCAGTTGGTTTGGTTCTTTTTTAAACGTAGGTACTGAATTTGGTTGTCTTGCATGGGATCTGCCCATCTTTTGCGAGTTTTCAAAGATAACAGCACATTTCAGAGATTTTTTCGTATTTCTTTAAAGAAGTGAAGTTGAATGTCATCAGGACCTGATGGCTTCAATTACACTTAACTTATCCATACATTTTTTAACTTAATTTATCACTATTCTGGTCATGCTCCTATTTTCACATTTAATTTAATGTAGTTAAGTATCTGATCGGAAATTAATCTTTTTATGTGAAGACAGTGAACACTTCAGTACTCTGTGAATTGCCTGTTAGGTTATGAACCTTTACTTTGCCCTTCTTTTGCTTCTCTTACTTTACCTTGCATAATTTTGCTACCTTTATGTTCCAAAATAATGTTAACATCTTGCCCTCTGAACTTTCTCCATTCCTATTAAATGCGTATCTAATTATGTTCCTTATTTCTACTTTTTGTATGACTCCCTTTGATTTTAGGTTCTTAGGAAGGTCTTGATGCAATTGCAATGCACTTTCCTCCTAATATTTTAAGTTATCTCCTGTAAGTTTGTCACTGTACATTTGACGTAGCTCCTTCCACAATTCCTGATGTGCTTTATTTCGTAGATTAAGTATTTCAGAAACTCAAGTCACACTTCTTTTTACTGATCACTAGGCTTCTCTCATTGTGCTTTCTTCTAAAATTTAGCTCACTTCTAGCTTTAACAACCTCACTGAAGTGGTGATTGCTGGTTTGTGGGTGACTAAATTAGAGGGTTTTGTTACTGAGATTCTTAAATTGGAAACAATGATAGAACACTGAAGTGCCTTTATGCTTCAGCTGCAAAACTTAAAATTGCTCACAGACACAGTATATTTATATATATTGTTCATGTAAAAATTACTGACAGTCTCAGAGGATTTTTGAAACATTCAAGAAACCCTGCTTTGAATATCAAAAGTCAGTTTTAAATTCTGTCATAAATTGACGTGTCTTACGTTGTCATATCATACCTGGATATTATTCACCTTTGCAGGGACTCCTCAGGGGCAAAAGGCCTCCTTAGACCTCTTGACATGTGCACATCACAGCCTCATTGTGGTTATGAGTAATGCCCACGAGGCAGAGAGAGAAGGAAATAAAGGAAAAAGAGGTTGCATAGGGACAGTGTAGTTAAGTCTGGCTTAAACTCATGAATTTGTGTAGAAACTAAATAAAATCAAAATGTAAAGAAACCTCCAGAAAAACTTCCAGATGCTGCTATTATTCAAATAAGGGAGTACAGTTGACAGAAAGCAAAGCCTACACTCTAGTTGTGTCAGTGGATTAACGTCAGGAATATGCCAGTGCTACTCCATGGAGCAGTCAGTGATGACAACTTTTCTCAGCAATAAGAGGCTTCAACTCCATACAGCCAAAATCAGCATTTCTCTGGCAGCTGGAAAGGTCAGCTGGCATCCAATCTTCACTGATCAGTAAAGCTCCTTTCTGGCTACTACAGCACACAGCTCAACTTCAAGGACTGGCTTCGTATGTCAGTTTTTGGAGAGTCATTCAGTGTGAATATCACAGAAAAAGCACTTGTCACAACTAAGAGCATGGCCTTTTGAAACAATTCAGAGAGCTAGACCTAAATGGTCCATTATGGCAACATTCCTGCATGCTAATGTATACTCAAGGATATTAGTCTTCCATTTTCCTGTGTGGTCAGTGCAGAGAGAAAGGCTTTCTGAAGCTCTAAGCCTCCTTTTCTGGAGGAAAAGATCTCTCTTCAACCTAAGTAGATGGCAGCAGGCTACAGTATGGGAGTTCTTGTGTTAAAATGCAATAGTCATAGCAAGAATGTAATGATCTCCTTGAAAACACAGACACTGTACATTAATAAATACCCACCTGTGAACGTATTTGCTCCCTGAAGTGCAATGTATGCTTACTGCCCTTCACAGAAACATTCAAAAAGCATCCAAGGCATGGAAAGACCCCAACATACTATACTGTAAGGCTACTGTAATGCTTCCTGTCCCCAGAAATCAAAATGTTTTGCAGCTACTAATGAACTAAGCTCCACAAGATGCTCAGAGTCCGATTTTAAAGCAGATATTACCAAAAGACCATTAACACAGTATTCCACAGTGGTTATCAGTAATCATGAACAGTACCTTACAGCTTCCTAGACATACTTTAAGCTCCTTTTTTAAGGCCTATAAGCCTGGTCAAACTCCTCTCATATGCTCTGGGAAAGAGAAGCACTCCTTATCAGAAAGATAAGGCTAATCCTACTTTGCTCTATATGAGTGTATTGGAATACCTGAAATGTGGCATCTGTACATTCTGTTGACAGCATGCAGTTGGTCTAAAAGAGCTGTGTTTCTTCTGCCCTCCATGACAACACAGTTTCCCATACTGGCTGTTTAGGAAACCATATAGAGCAACTGTCATCTTTTATATTTAGTCTCCAGAGATACACATGCATTTTCCCCTCTTATTGTGTCAGTTCTTCTCCTCCCACTACAAGGGTGAAATATTAATTGGCAAAGCTGACAGCAGTACACATACCCTATTGCAAATACATCTCTAAAGAAGAAAATGTTACATTCTGTCTTTAGGGCACAATTAAGTTAGTTACTTCATTTTCTGCAGAGGAAAAATAAAAATCCTAAATGCTCCTACTTCAGTGACAACATTTCAGCATCTTACAAGTGATGGCTTGGAGACAGTAAGAGAATCTATTCAAAACCACAAAAATTTATAGAAATTTCCAGGTCACTAGTCCTCTGCCACTCTTAGAAATCAGTCCAGTTATCCACTGCCTCTTAGGGAAACCATGGATAAATATTAACATGGTCTAGCTACTGTGAGCAATGTGGCTTGAACTCATGATGTGGTGACAATTAAAGATAACCAGAAAGTACTTTTCTGTCCACGTGTAAGGTCTTATTTGTGGGATGAATGATCTGCACCTGCCTTATTAAGACAACAGTTCTCTATGCAGGAGAAAATTACTAAGACAGTATAAAATTTTAATATATTTTCAAAAGCCTGAGCCCCTAGAGAGGTTCAGGTACTGCTTTTGTTTTTCACTTTTGACTTCTGAACATTATTTTACCACCTTTAATTCAAAGGGTAGTATTCTTCTTCTGGCAAAATTTTCCCACTGCAATGTTTCTATCTTTAAAAAATTGCAGCCTGCGCTCTCCACAAAAGAAGCTCATTGCTTCTGGGCAATAAGAAAACAGCACTCCTCTGAGGCCTAGTCTTCACTCTGCTTTTGAACAGTTTTGATAAGAAAGAGGGGCCCTCTCACACACGTCATCACTGTGAGATGCACCCTGCATAATACAGCAGGTGACATAGCCACACAGATAATGAAAGCTAGTGTAGTCCTCAATTCCTTGTAGTAGATGAGCATAAATTTTACAAGTTATGCCTTACTGAGCAGAATCTGTAGCAGAGCTTCAGGAAATGTCTCCGTAACTCTTGACTTATTACCAGTGCCCATGGTATCTTGTATAGGCCTAACTGGATACTGTTGTATATACTGGATAGTGAGAGGTTTACTGATATTTTTGAAGAATATGAAAATGACATAATAATGACAGAACAGCTTTATAACATTTTTATGCATCATAATGATGAGAATTTTAAAACTTCCTTCTATCACTTTATTATGAAGCAATTATAAATCACCATGAATGTGCCAAGTACACAGCACACTGATTCTTCTGGCATGCTTTCCAACAATTCTCCCTGCTGAATATAAAAGGAACAGGGTCTGGCCGTGCTGGAGAGCTGGCCATGTGCATTCTTATCACTCCCAGGCACTTAGACGAGGTGACAGGCACATGACTGAGTTGGGAATTCATCACAACCAGTCCAGCAAACAGCAGTTTGGAACAGCAATTTTCCACACGGAGCACTAATGAGAATTAGTTTTCTTTAATATGAAATTTTAATGCCAAGAGTCACACTGCCAACCCTATAATAAAATTCTTAGTGAATAACTGATGAGAACGTATCTTCCACACTCTTAGAAGTGTTTTCCTTGCTACGTGAAGGGAAGAAGTGTGTTTCCACAACTGATATGAAGCAGGTGCTATTGAAAGCCCTCTGACTCCGCATTAGGTGTGAATTACTAGGCAGGACTGCTAAAAGACAAAACATTACAGCGTTAAAGGACAAAAATGACTGTTTTTAGTAAATGCAGTGTTTTCTGACATCCTACTGCATTTTTTTTAATCTGTAATGGGAAGGAAATTTTAGAAAAATTACATGCCACAAATGTAGTAACAATAATAACAGCATGTCTAAATATATTTTTAAAATGTGAAATGATATATAGGACAGCATACTCAACAAATTGGCTCATCTCTACAGAAAATATGGATCACAGAGACCATTCACCGCAACATGATCATTTTGTTATATGGGCTGATTATCCATGCTTGAAAATAAAAAGGGGAGGGGATACACATGCATTGAAAAAGAGTTGCATTATCATTTTATGGACAAAAAGGGAAGGAGAAGAGAGAAAACAAAATTCTTTCATCCCCAAATTACAAATCAGCTGATACAGTTGCAACAACAAATGTCATTCACTTGCATTCATGAACGCAGTTTAAAAAATCAGATTTGAAATTATTTCAGGCAATAGCTCAAATATATTAACTTTTGCTTAGCAGAACAAGGTCAGAGAAGCAAGTATACCCTCTGCTCTTTTGCAAAATACCTCCTTCAGCAGGATCCAGCCTTGACTTACATATCTGAGTGGTGAAAAGCTTTGTTTCCCTTCCACCAGTGTTTTTACAGGCAGTGGTGGACTGCCTGGAAAAAGGCTCAAGATTTTGTTTGTTCTAAATACTTGCGTAAAATAAATACATATAACAAATCTAGTGGCTCTCTGATTCTGGTGTCAGGTAAAAAGAGCAAAGAGGACAAAAGTCAGATGTTGCCTGGTCTGAGGCTCTATCTAGCGCTATAAACCCCTGCTCCAAAGGCAAAAGGCTAATTGAGCTGCTCCAGGCAACAGCAGTGCTTATCAGAGCTAATTTATTTTGTGGTCTATTATTGCCAACATCACCTCAGCTACCAGGGAAAGTGCTAGAAATCCTTTTGTTTCTGTGAAAGGACATCTTTCTTATGCAAAGGCAGCACTTGCTGAGGCTCTCACATATCAGAGCCTCCTGCCCCTCTCTAGAGGGTGTCTAAAATTTGTTTGGATTTGATGAGTATTTTGATTTTAGGACCATTAACTCTTGAGGAGAGAAATTGGCAGCGTAGCACATTATGCAGCTCTCAAACAAACATGTTCACTCCCCCTCAACTGCTCTTTCCCTCTCCTGATGTCCCTATCAGGAATATATGCTGCAGCAGCCTATTATGTTCCATGCATAGTTCAAAAGTGCAAATAAAAGCACTGAATTCAAAATGGGATCTGTGGTAAAGTCTAAATAGTGATTGCAACTGAGTTTGTTAAGCTAATCTCATTGAAGAAAACATCTTCCTGATTCTCTAGGAAAGGTCTGTATAATGAAGTTTGGCTCGAGCTTGCCTAGGAAATGCAGCTGACCCCTGGCTGCCATGAGAAATACTCATATAGACTGGACAGCCTCTCTATACACCAGAGTTACTTTACGCTAACGGAGTTGTTTCACATCACTGATGGTTTCTATATCAATTTAGTTAAGTTGATGCAAGATGTTGCAGGAATAGTCTTTCTCCTTTAAAAAAAACCTAAAATATGCCATTTTGAATTAATTCAAATGAGACAGAAAATATCAGTTAAATTAAAACAACCCATAGGTTTATGCCTGAATAATCTGTTTGATCAAAGAATACTTAAATCCACAACTAACTTTTCCTGACATCTCAGTGATGTTGAGCTGATTATATCATTCTTGACCCTCCCTGCCTTCCCTACTAAATGTAGACTTCATTAGGAGAACTAAATGAGAAAATATTATTCCAGTTAATTACGTTGTTCTGCAAAGGAAAGGAAAATAGATTCATACAAGGCAAAGAATCCACCTAATAAAATCAGAACCTAAACCAGTAATTCACAAGAAAAATACTTTCTCCATTGCATCTGTTCAGTTCTTTAATGTTAATATTAGAAATTTCTTTTAAGTAAGGAAGAGATGTATGGTCCTTTTTTCTATGATATGACCACTTCAGCAAATTTGGGATGCCCCTTGTTCAGAAACAACTATTAATAATACGCTTTGATTTCTGTATGGATCATTTTCATAGCTTTATTACTGTCAGAACTCTGTTAACATACAGAACCTACAAAATACCCATTAAATTTGTATTAGGTAATAAGTGCTTGGTGGGTTTTTTTTTATTTTTAACATGTACCCACTGAAGACAAGAGCTAAGATATTAGCCCTTTAAAATATCAAGTGAACTTTGGATCAAATTACTTCTTTCCTTATCCCCCTCAACCTCAAATTTCTCCTTTTATTCAAACCTGAGCCCCACTGGACAAATGGAAAAAGAGTATCAGAGGAAAAAAAGTCCTTAAATATGCATTCTCTTTCTCTATATGTTTAATGATTCAAGTACTATCTACCAGAAAGAGCAAAAACAAAGTAAAATCTAAATTGCTAAATCTGTAAATTGAATGTATATCCTGAGCTCCTACTTACCAATGTCAGCTCTCACTATTTAGAAGCCACTTGGAAGTAGTTAATTTATCAATTCAAGTAATCCCTTACAGCAGCTTTGCAGTACACCCAGAAATCGTCTTCAGGAAGCCAGTCCTTACACTGAAAACTACGAAGGAAGAAGCTGGAAAAGGTCCCTGCACCTGCCACGGCCAAATGGCAACGACTCAGCCTTGAAGATGAGAACAGAAGTGTGTGCTGGGTGGGATGGCCAGTGGCTGCAGTCCACGGGGAGTGTCATTGCTGCATTACTTTAGAGATGACCACAATATATGATGTGGCCCATAAAGGCTGGTTTATTTTCACCCAGTTCAGAGACACGAGGGGTGTGTAGGAATAAGCTTTAGACAACGTATAAAAGCACTCTGAACAGGGTGGATTTACTCTAGAGGGAAGAAATCATCTTGTGCAATCCGGAATTAAAGTTTTTGGTTTAATCACAATTTTTCCCTAGGGTTTTGGCTGTTCAGAAGAATGAGCTATATAATCTGTTAGTTCTTTGACACTGTCAAGAACTAGCAGTCATTAGAAATCTCATTTTTTCGAAGCAGTGATGCTAAGGAGATAGACACATTATTAACCTGGAGCACCACTTGCCTGGCAAGCAGAAGGTATACTACTGGGCTAAAAGCACATAGTATTGGCTGACAAAACCAACTGCAGGGTAAAGGCTGGTGTCAGGAAAGCACTTTGGTTCACCCTCAGCTTCCAGCATGGATGGCAGCTGCTCAGTGTGTTTGAGGGGTAGTCAGATACTGTACGTGTTCATTGTTAGTGAGGTGGTCTGAGTCAGACACTGAATCTTATCAAGGTCAGAAGAGATGACCAGCAAGCAGCTTTACCTGTCTCCTGCCACTACAGGTAGAGAACACAGGGACGATGTGGTTGTGCAGCTGCTGTTGTTGCACTCCGGACTGACCTGAGAGGTTTCATGCTGGCTTTACATGACTTGTTTCCAACACACTCCACAGAAGCTGATGTCTGCAGGCATGTGTGGTACTGGAACCAGACAAAGGCAAGGACACAATTTCCCAGAGCTGCCTGCAGATGCTACCCTTATTTTTGATCCATGAGACAGCTGGAACTAATGCAATAGGCCATTGAGTAGGAGAAAAGCTGCTTATCACCATTAAAGTGGTGGAGGATGTATATTCCAAGGAGCCCCCAAAAAAGACACAGTGGTAAACTAAACCTTAGAGCTCTGCCTATGACCTTGTGTGGCATGGTCTCAGGCACTGGAAAGAAGACAAGGGAGAGCAAAAGCACCTGGAGTTATCAGAGCATTGTGGGGAATATCTTACTCCAGGCATCTTGCAGAGGCAGTGAGTGACCCCACGCCCAGCCATAGACTTCCTGCCAGTAGCTTGGTACCTCTGCCTTACTGCAAACCCATTTTAAGATGTGTCTGGATTGGTGCCAGAGCATTCAGTGCCTCACAGAACTGTGCTCTCTCTGCATTAAAAATATCATTCACCTTTTTTGTAGTTGCTGGAAACATCACAGGGAGATCCAGGACACAGGCTAATGGGAAAGACATGGCTGTAGGACAGGCCTGTCAACAAAGCTTCTCTAGGAGAGTAGAGCACAGCGGAGCTGCAGGTGTGGCATCTGGGCAGCCCCTCCTGCCCATGTGACAACCAGCATGCTGCAAGGCCATGGAGCTGGAGGGCAGCACTGGCTCCCTGCTCACAGCCCTGGCAGGGCTCACATTGCAGTGGAAAGAAAGGAACTGATGAGCTGCATTGGCTTTCCACAGCCTTCCAAGATGAGAGAGGACTGGGGCTATGGATTATGGTGTTGGTGCTATATGATAAATATTCATTAATGATTAAAAATCTTCATTAAACTTGCACCTACTGAACTCATGAGGCTATGGTAACGTAAAGAAGCAGCAAAAAAGCCATCTCTTTTCAAAAGCTTTTTTCTTTTTTTTTACCACTTTGTTCATACTTGTGGTGTCAACTGTGAGCACTTTGAAGGAGTCAGTAAAATACACAGTTAATAGTCACAGTGAATATCTGCTGTTTAGATCAATGCTCAGCTTCTCTAGTCATCTGTCAGGATTACTCTGATCCCACAAATCCCCATGCTTTTGCTGCAGGGCAGCAGCCCTGTGGAGGAAAGGCTGAAGGATCTCTACCTTTTTTTTGTTTAGGACTACCATACAGATTTAACATGCTCAGTGAATTCGATACGTGATACTCCCACTGCCCTGTGCTGGAAACAGCAGTGGAGTGCACCTGCTCAGCTGTAGCTGCTAAGGAGAAGAGTGTCTGCCTCCCAGACATACTGACAACTGCCTGTTTTCTTTTTCTGTCCAATTTGGAACTGACCATCAGCGCTCTTGTGTAAACACTGAAATCTGGGTCAATCAAGCTCATGTACGACAACAGAGCATAACATCTGCCCAGAGCTGTAAGTGATCTGTACAACTGTCTGCGGAGTACTTGTCTCTCTGCTTCCCCCTCTGCCTCACCACCATTTCAGCCTTTTGGCCCTGGGTCACTGATCATCTCCTTGCACAACACAGAGGACATCTACCCACTCACCAACCATACATGTAAAATACTAGGAAATCAGGCAGCTTAGTTAAATCTTAAAAAAAAAAAAAATCCTTGAGAAGGAGACAATGTCAAACCTTTGCCACACTGACAGATGACCAGCCTGATTTTGGCAAAGACAATCACTGTTTCTCCATCATACTTTGTACATAAAAATATAGATTTTGGGTTATTGCATGCACGCAGATGAAAGAGGGAAAAGCTTTATGAAAGGAACCTAACCTGCTTGACAGCAGAAACTATTTTTAAATTTACACAGATAAATGTACAAATAAAAGACACAAACTTCCGGTCATCTTCCTCTCCTCAATATTTATTATCCTCTACCTAGAAAAATAATTTCCATTTTCTATTTCCCTGAATATATTAGTTAAAATCTCCAGCATTTTTATAATTCCACATACTTTGTGCACAATACAGAGACACTGTTTCCTGAGCTAATCTATTTGTCACATAGCTTGTCTTCAAACAATTAGCTACATCAGGATTTCTCTGTAGCAAATCAATTGCTGGTAGCTTTGGCTCAGCCAGATATAAGCTTTTGCATGTTGACATGCCTCTCAAAATAAATCACAAAAAATGGCAAGTGGCTGTTACAGTAAGCTTCTCGAAAATAAATTACAGTTGCCATACCATGTAGCCCTTTGAGTCTGATTTAGTTTATCCTTTACCCTTTCAGTATATTCCCCCAAAATAGAATGAGACAGACATGCTCCATTAACTTGTCTTTGGTAAGTTGTAATTACTTGGAAAATTCCTTTAAAGTTGCTGCTTGTTAATGTGAGGAAGATTGGAAAAGTCCAGCCCAGCCCAAAGGTAAGCAAGCCAAAAAAAAAAAAAAAAAAAAAGCAACTAAAACGCAGATATAACAGAAAAAGAAAAGGCTAATAGACCAGAAAAAGAAAAAGCTAATAGGCCAGTATGCTCATTACAATAACATGCTTCCTGCAACTTACATTGCATGACCAGTCCAGGGCAGTTTTACCAGACTCATAAACTTTGACTGTGACACATGCAAGAAAGAAAGCAGTACATACAAGACAAGGGCCAGGTCTAGGTAAAATCAGTGTTTTCTGAATTTACAGTGTATAAAGTCTTTTATATTTTCATGAGTTTGTCCAAATACTGCATTTCCCCTTTTAAGCAAAAACTTCAGGAAGCAAATTTAATAAGGCTGCAGAAACCATGTGCCACTGAAGTAATGAATTAAAATATTTCCCTGACTTCACAATCATCTTTGAAGAGAAGCCACTCACCCCTAAGATGAAGCAGGAGCCCTGGTGACGGTGGCAGATTTTTTTGCCACATGTGATGCCAAGCATACAGTGAGCAGTGGAGGTTAAGACAGCTGGTTATAATCAATCGGGTTATCACAGCTTAATTAGTGACTGCTAATTGTGTAAGTCCTCATGCCTGACAACTACCATTTCTTGACTAAGGCAACTGCAAAGGTAGCATGTTTACTTTTACCTGTTTTCATCACATGAAATATTTATAAACAAATACAAGCATGTTTTGCAAGTAATCTCATTACTAAGTTTTGAGTAAAATGATTACAAGGCCCTTCATTTAATATTTTCAAGAAATTATTTGCAAATATATTATTGGCTGAAGGCCACAAACGTTTACCCAGTGCTACTAGGGTAAATTTGGTGGCAAATTTAATCCTTTTGTGCCAGGCGTTCCAAGAAAAATCATGACTTTTTTCCCCTAGTGATTATATGTAAAGATTTTATGAGCCTGTGAAAGGAATTGCAGAAAGTCTGGACATTTTTCTCCTTAGCCATGAGAGTTTGCTTCTGCGCACACTTCAGAAGAGCTGAGTTATCAGCATGACTTGGTGTTGCATAGGGGTCAGCCTCTGCCTCTGCAGTCAGCTATATGCACTGAAAGTGTCTCTAAACATGCATGAGAAATTGCTGTGTATGGACCAGAGAGTAAAACTAAGGCTAAGCTTGCATTAAAAACATTCAAAATAATGACAAGCTCTTTGCTTTTCCCAAATGAGATATCACTGTTGCAAGGCCTGCACAGAGAGAAGACGCAGTTCAAGGACTGACAAAACATACCTTTTTTAAAACATTTTATCTCTTTTTATTTGTTTGTCCTGATGGTTGCTACAGGCAAAGGAGGTATTCAGAAATGGAACTGCACGATACAAACACAGGCAGCAAACTACGCTGGCGGCATGAAAGGTGTATCTGAGAACACAGAGTTGACAGAGTCAGAGTCGGATTTTGTTCGAGTAGTTTTTAAGATACTCTCTGTAATGACACTGTCATTAGGAAACAGTTTTACTTTCCCATTCTGACTCTGTTTTGGTTCGTGCACGGGTTCCAGGAAAACCACCCGTTTACCAGTGCTAGCCTTCTTCTCGTCGGCTGGCAGCTCTTGCGGCAGTGCAGAATTCAGTATGGATGAGTGGGCACTGCTTTGGTTCAGCTTCCTCTTCTTCTTTTTCGCCTTACATTGACATGGACAGGGGGTCAGATAGAGATACAGCAGTACTAAAATAATACTGGCCACACAGGCAGCAAGGGTGGTAAAAGCTGTATTAAATGCTTCATGAGCGTGGGACCTGTTCACTGTGAAATTGCTGACATTTATTCTGACTTCTATGGTTTCATTTAATAGTCTTTTCTTATTTATCGCAATGCAGGAATACAGGCCTGAGTTCTCTAGCTGGGCTTCTGTTATCTCCAGGCTGCCATTAGGAAACACTTTGAAGTTATCCGTCTCCCTGTCTGGCTCCAGCAATGTATTGTCTGGACTAACCCACACAAACTGTGTGCCCGTATCACTGATTCTGCTGTCACAGTGTACAATCAGCCTGTCTCCAACCTGGGCATCATGAATAAACCCAAAGGCTTGGAAAGAGCTGTTGACAGTACTTTCAGAGCAATTCATAACATTGTCGTGCAGTAAAGGCAGTTTATTTTGACCTCTTGGGTCTGACTGCAACAAGCAGCTGTACTCATTTTTGAAGTCCACCACAGAGCTGAAGTGCCTTTGATACCAGAAGATTAGCATGGAGTACAGGACACAGTCACAATAGAATGGGTTGCCATGAAGATAAATTCCACTAAGTTGTTTGGCTGGCACTGAACTCAGGCGCTGAATAGGCATCGTCTGGATGTGATTAAAGGAAATGTCCAGCAGCACAAGGTCTGTCAGTTTATGTTTTCCAACGTATAAGTCCAGTGGGAAATGCGAGACCAAGTTGTAGCTTAGGTACAGTTTCTGTAATTTGTACAATCCTCCAAAGGCTAAAGACTCAATCTGTGTTATTTGATTGTTGTACAGCAGGAGAACCTCCAGCGCCTTTAGCTCCTGAAACACAGGGCTGCCCAGTGTTTTCAGGCTGTTGGATGACAAGTCTAGATACTTCAGATTCGGAGTTGTGGAAAAGCTTCCAGTGCTAATGCTGCTAATGCTATTATGATTGACTATTAAAGTGTTCAGTTTCTCAGACAGCACTGGGACCCATTCAGGCTCCAAAATCCCAATTCTGTTATAACTCAGATCCAGCCTTTTCATACATTTATAAAGATTTCCTGGCACTCGAGTGAGGTTCTTATTTGTGCAGCTTACGATATCACTGGCACAGATGCAGGCTGCTGGACACATCCCCGGGGCACTGCCACAAACACTCACGGTGAAGACCAAGAGGCATGCGAGTCCTTTGCAGTTCACTTTAAAAACTCCGAGTCGAGTAGGAAGTGTCCGCCAGTTTAAAGACATTGTCACTGCCCTTTAGCTGTCTCCCAGTGCTCCTTGCCACAGATTACATGTGCAGTTAGCTTTGCACTGGTTGCTGTCAAAAGAGGGATACAGAGGTACAGCACGTTAACATTTACCATTCATACTCTGCCTGATTTCTTGTGCCTTTTGAAAAATACACAGAATGAATCCTTTGGGTTTCATACAGTTAACGGTACAACCTAGTTCTAAGGTGATGTAAGCTTAACACTGGTTTTATGTAAACATGAAATTCTGCACTCATGTGTAAATATATATATATATAGATATATACACTGGAGATACAGTATTTTTTGTCTTCAAAAAGAATGCAACTATTCTTCAGTCTTGGACCAAGTAATGCAATTTCTGACAGTTCATGAAAAAAAAATTGGAAAGGTTCCTCTGTGGGCCATGACTTGGCAATGGCACCCGCTACCTGTTTCCAAACCAACACCGACAGAATTCCAGTAGAGGAAAGAAAAAGCCTCAATCTAAAATGTTTCTTTTCTTGTCTAGTGGGAAGCAGCTACAACATGCTTTTCTTTACTATCAGAAAATGTCACACGTTTTCAAGCAAAGAATTTTCTCAGACTTTCTAGCCTTAAATGTCATATGAATTTCTTTCTTTTTCTCTATTTTTTTTATTCAGTAACTTATGGTTCAGGTAGCAACAGCCTATTTTGAAAGTTATTAAAGTTGTTCAATAAAAATATTTTGTATTCTACTTCTACCTTTGCCAATATAAGTAATGAGGAAGAAATCTATGCTTAGTGCCTACCTCAGGCACAAGTTTTGGGAACATTCAGTAAGGATGAGTCAGCTGTTTCTCAAAACTTAGTAAAAAAAAAAAAAATTTGCTCATATGTAGATAGAAAAACCCCAACCATACTCTTTTCCGAGAATATTTTAGAGTCAGTATTTGAAGCAGGGATGTAAGATTTGACACAGTAGTGATTCTGTGCTAAGGGGTATGCTTTTTGCCATCTTCTGAGAAAATGTACACATACATAGCAGAGGAATGAACATTTCTGTTTATTCTTTTCTCCCTGGTACCTGTTTAGAGCTCATCAGTAAATTCACAGGAGAGTTCATGTACATTGATTATTGTCACCCCTTCAGAGCTCATATGTGGTATTCAGCTCCCACATTATTATCCTCAAACGCATTTCTCCAATCTCACCCACCTGTTGGAGCAGTTCTGAGCAGGACAAACCCTGCAATGTCTGCTCTGTGCTGCTGATAGTGGCTATGGCCAGGAGCCTGTGGACAGTGGGATGAGAAGGAAGAAGCAGCCTCAGATAGAAAGAAGCAGAATAAAAGAAGAAATTGTATTCTCCAGTGATGCAAGATGGATGAAGAAAAGATGAGCCTTGAGGAAAAAAACCATTAAGATCAAGACCTAAATGGTGGAGGGTAGCAGGGCAGAGGGACAGTGAAAGAAGGGGAGACAGAGAAGAGAAGGGTAAGAGATACACAGGGAAGGAAGTGCAAAATCAGGGGAGGTAGATGCTAATGGAGCATCATTGCTGTTACTGAAGAAACTGAGGAGGAGGTAGTCTGAGGATGCAGAAGTCAGTTAAGGCATATGAGACTGGAAAAGCAGAAGAGGAGGGTGTAAAGCAAATGAAAAGGACTAAGCAGAAGACAAACGAGTTTCAGGAGGTAAACCTTAGAGCACACCTCTCCAGAGAATTTACATTTGCTATTTAAGAACCTAAGATTACCGATCCAATTAATTAACATATGCAAAACGCAAAAATTTTCACTCCTCCTCAGTTCTTTATTTCCCTCTTCTGTAACCCTCTGCCAATCTGGCAAGCTGCTGTCTTCTGCTGACAAATCTACTCTTAAGTCAAGTGGTAGAAGATGTGCTATGAAACTAAAGAGCTGAACCTTCTAATGACCCACTAAATTAAGAAATATGAAGGCAGCATGGGAGAATGGGACATTTCACCTTTCACAAGAACTTATATATACATTGTCTTTAGATGTTTGCATAAAAAAAAAACCAAACCATTAAGAGTCTTAATGATCTTGGCAAGACTGCCAAGTCAAATGCTCAAAAATATAGTGTCAGAATTACATTTTTCTTGCCATTTCAGATTTTATACACAGTCCTTGGTTACATGATTGCTAAATTTTCCCCCCAAAAACTTTCCTGACATTGTGCATAGGTTCTGAGGAAGAACAGGGAAAAGAAAGGGTGACTACATCAAGAGCTTAGTAAATCCTGAGAACTGCAGCTGTCCTAGCCTTGGCCACAAAATTCCTGTGAGATCAGGCAAACTATGTAAATTGGTGACTATTACAAAACAATGAACATATTACAGCCACCAGCTTGGCACTTAGGAAATAAAGAACCTCTGCATGTTAAATTTGGGAAGGATTGATCTGAGGAAGTGGTGAGATGAGAGCCAAAATGCTGTGACTCTATCTGGCACTTCTGCACAGAGTCTGACCCTATCTGCACAGACTGCACAGGCTTCTCCTGCTTCCCTGTTTACACAAAGGATATAGTAACATGATCTTAGCTATAGAAATATTGTAAAAATAAATTGATTGGTTTGAGTTAAAGTTAAATATCAAGATTCATGAATTCTTCTAGGCTTTTAAAGTCTCCTGAAGCCACTAACTGCATGGGGTTTTCAATGGAAAGTTAGAAATCCAGAGGAATATTTTTTTAACCAGTCCTAAGCTCCTTACTTAATTGCTTTTGTTAGGTAGTCTACAGCAACAATTAATAGATACAAGTTCTTCTAGAGGGTGAGACCTATGAAACTGCCACCAGAAAATAATTGTATACCACAGTGTGAATTTGTATGGCATACAGACATAAGGCACAAGGAAAACACACTGACAGATGAAAAAGGTATTTAGTAATTGTCTTTTAGTTAGTCTTCTGTATGAAGCAAGGCATCTGAAAACTACATACCATAAAACCACATGCTTGAAGACTGGACTATAAAACATCCACAAAATAGATGAACTGTTGCTGCAAAGGTTGCCTTTCCCACTAACACCTGAATGCCTGATTCTGCAAGCTGTGAAGCCTAATTTTTAATGTAACTGAACTTGCAACAAGGTGAATGGCAATTAAAAAAATCAGCTCCCATGTTGAATATAACTGTGATCCTGGAGATACTCCAAATGGGACATACTACACCAATGCTCTGGTTTGTAAGGGTTACTAAGTTTAATACACTGGATAACCTTGCATGTTTGTTTCTGTCCATGACTACAATTATCTCATCAGAAACTCCAAGCTAATCTGCAACCAAATCCCATGGGGAAATGCACATCAGCGGCTGGTGTATATCAGCATAATACCTTAGAATTCTAAGGAGCAAAACCAGTTTGCTAGGGCTGAAAACTTGATTGTCCATTTTCAAAGCTCACTGGAGCTGTAAAATGAAAATTGTTTCAGATAACTTGCCTTGTCTGGCAGGGCAAATCCAAATTATAGACATCCTAAACATACCACAGGACACACAAGAGTATTTAGAGAGTACTCTGATGAGCAGAAGCCTTCCTTTGCATGCCCAACTCACAGTGCAGTGCCAACATTCCCAACAGGTTCTTTGCTCTTTTGGAGAGTAGGACTGTTGAGCTGCAACTTGCTCTTCAACCTGTGTTCCCCATATCTTCTGCACAGATTACCCAGGATGGTCTGCAAAGCCAAGCATGTTCAACATAAATATTTATAGTGTTTGTGATCATTTGAACTTACTCAAAATGACTGCATAAACATTTCTGGGTAGTAATGTGTTAAGTGGCAAGAAGAACAAAGCCTACAATTAGCCCTATATTAAAGAACCATTTTGTTTCATCCCAGTAACACTACTTCATGTCTTAGAGAAGTCTTATTTTACAAATTTCAATATTGCATTTTTCTCAAGAGAGATATTGCTATTGAATACTATCAGCTAACATGTGCCAACAGACTTTGGCCAAGTACTTCACCATTATTTCTGAATGAGCTGGGTAAATACCTTTTCTGATTTATAGTAAAGTGAAGGGCATGGTTGGGAGTTTTGTTCTTGAATTCCGTTCAAAGAAATAATTTCTTTGTGATGTTAAAGGGCAATATTTTAAGTTCAGTGCCAAAAACACATTACTCCCTGAGATGAATCATCTGAATAGTAATGGTGCACATGCTTAACTATTTGAGAGGAAAGGCAGGACATATCCTGCTATCATAGCAAAAATCCTCTGTGGTCAGAGCAAAATTGACTACAACCAATCAAACTTCCAGAGAAGCTAAGGATTTGGTTCTTGGTTTTGAACTTTTTAATGTGTATGTTTGTTGTCGTTCTTTGTTTATTTCTGGGGGAGATGTTTGTTTGTTGTTTTGTTTTTAAAGTAACGAGCACCTAGACCTGCTTATGGAAAAGGGGAATGCCAGGCAACATACAATCTCACTATCAGTTATCACCTGAAGATCAACTAATGTTCTGAACACTCCTTTCTCTGGGCTCTCTCTCCCACTAAGACATTAATAATCTCTACACCAGTTTTCTCACCCTCTGTAAGTACCTTCGAGCTTACTGCTGTTTCTCCCACAGAACCTGTACACCAAACTATCACTCCCAGTTCACTTGAGACTTTGCTGAAAAATCCTTACGTGGCACATCTCTTACTTTAAGCAGTGAATTGGACTGGAGATCACAATTCACCTGAATGATTTTGCAAACACTACTATTAGTCTTTTCACTGTTAAAAAAATTGGACTGGTAAATATTATTCCTACTGTAAAGCATTTTCCTGTACATTGGTGATGTAAATAGTCCCACATCTGGTTGGTACCTTCTGCACAGTGAAAATGCAAATATTTGCACACAACCCTGCTGCCTGCTGTACTACTGCAGGAATAGTGTCGAACCTCTAGAGAGATCAAAATATCAAAGATCTCAGTTCATCCTCCGGAAGGTTCACATCATTTCTACATCCCCTACCTCCTTCCCTTGTGCTACATCCCCTGTGACAGTCTTCTCTTGAGTCTTGCCCCAGTCTCACCAGCCCACAAGAAATTTTATACATCCCTGCACCTTGCACTGACTTCCAACATCCACACAGGTGCTCTTCCCCTATACCAGTCTACATATCAGATGAATTAGGGCTGAACTAGTCAAACATAACTATATATTAAATAAAAAAATGGTGGCTCAGGTGTTAATGTTTTCTCACTGCCCAATTTTTTTTCTGGCATGACATTTGACAGAGGTTCCTTATGAACTCAGAAGCAAAAGTGATTTTTAGAATGAGGTTTTATTAATTTATAACAACAATATCATATAAGTAATATCATGCTTTTAATCCCAACTTTATGAATCCTGCTTAAGTACATGACACAGCCATTAATTACATACAGACTAGTGGCATCCTACACAATTAGTCTTTTAAAAAATTACATTTATAAAGAAGGTCTGCACAAACTTGCATTCCTTGTGTGTGTGTGATACTGTCAGAGGAAATATTCATACAGCAGCCACCTCACCTCAGTCTCCAGGCTCTACTCTGCCTTTATCACTCTTGAGTTGAAAAGGCTCTCTCTGCATCAAATCTTCCTGACAGCTGTACTCAGCATCTCTGACTGAACAGAGATAGATTACCCCAACATTGTAATCCATGAGATTTAGTGACATGATGGATTGAACAGCAAAGACTGTTGGTGAGCTACATCTGGGAGACATCTTGATACACTGGACTAAATCCCTGAACTGGGCTAAACTATGCTTGGTGCAGGACCTAACAGTGATGAAAAAATGGCTTTACATCATATTTGCAGCAAGCTGATCCTGAGATCAGCATGGTAAATGGAGTGTTCTCTATGCCCAGCATCTGGCCAGACCTCAATCATGCTGAATGAGAGATTAATTCGTCCTAGTAACCTTAGCCAGATAAAACTATCATCTCCCACTAATCCTTCAGTAAAGATTGAATTTCCTTGAAGACGGACTTTTTTCAAAAACATAACTCACTTGTTTTAAAGAAAACAGAGACACAGAAGAGCAACTGGGTAACGTACAACAGAGCCTCAGTTGGACTAATCAACAGCCTTTTACAGCCGTACCAGCTATGTGAAGTCAACATCTCTGCAGCTCTTATCCCTCTGAGAGAGTACAAGGGAAATATGCATCAGTGAAACAATTCCATCCTTTTTTACCATGTTACTTTGTCAAATCAAGCTGCAACCAAGCTTAAACCTTGCAAATTACTTCAGTTGCTAAGGAGATCAGCAAATAATTAAGAAAAAATGCAACGATAAGTGGCAGTACCTATTACAGTATCAGTAACCAGTCTCCAAGCAATGTCAAATCTTACGAAAGTTTTGTTGCCCAGCGAAGGATCCTCACCGCCTCCAAAATTTTATCTGAGGGCTAAACTTCACAGAAACCCCCTTGCCTACGATTTGGGGGGCTCCTGCCAGTCTCACGGCGGGGATTGTCCGCTGTAGCCCCAGGTTCCTACCGGGAGTCGGCGGAGGGCAAAGTTTCGGCGAGCCCAGCGACCGAGCTAAACCGGCATCGGACCGGGGGCACCCACAGGCACTCCGAGGGGTCTCTGACCGACTTCCCCGGGCAGGCTCGGCCACTGCCGCCGTTCAGCGGCGGAGGCAGGGACTGGGTCTCCCCCGCCCGCTGCCGGGCTGCTCTCGGCTCCGGCGGCCTCTCTGAGCCCCGACTCCTGCCCCTCCGGCCCCTGCCCCCCGTCATACCCCGGCTACCGGAGGGATGCCTGCTCCGCCACCCCACCGGGCAGCGTTACCTGGAGCTTCCGATGGCCGCCTCATGTCCGGGGAGCGCGATGCCGGCCCCGCCGCCGCCTGCAGCCCCTGCCCCGCATGCTGCGCTCCGCTCGGCTCCGGGGGAAGTTGCGGGACGCCGGGAGCGCGGCAGCGGCTCCGCTGCGCTCCCCCGCGGACACAGGCAGTGCCGGCCCGCTGCCCCCGGGAAGGGAGCTGAGGCCCGGAGCTCGGTACCGGCGGAGGGTGAGCAGGGAAGGCAGGAGACTCCCAGTCAGAGTGGCGACCGGGTTTTTATCCCCTCCTGCCTCCGCCCTCCCGGTCTCCGCCGCCGCGCAGCACCCGACCCGACCCTACGCCGCTTCCCCCGACGCCCTCTCGGCGGCTTCCGCGGCAGCGGGACCGAGTCGTCGGTGCCCCGGGGGAGGAGCGCACCGGCTGCCCCCGCTCCGCCCCTCGCCTCCCGGGGGCTGCGGCGGGTGAGGAGCGGGGCCGGAGCGGGGCGGAGCGGCGGCAGCCCCCGGGAAGGCTCCGCCGCCCGAGTGGGCTCTGCCCCTGCGCTGCACAGCAGCCCCCAGCCCGGCCTGCAGCTCCTCGACGCCGGGCGGGGGGCAGAGAGCCCGGCTCTGCAGCCGCCACCAGGGACACCCCTTTTTCGGGAGGGCGCAGCCGAAGACACGGTCCTCGTTAAAAATGCATCAAAACTCCCCGTGAGCGGAGATGGAACCGCGGGGTGTTTGTTCGTAAGGGGCGGATAAATGTAAAAGGCATGGTGTTAGCTCTAGAAAACCGTCCTCCTGTTAATTGAATAGTCAAAACCCACGGAAGCCCCATAGCAAACTAGGCTTTGATCGGAGCAGAGGAGTATAACAAATGATATAAGGGGTTATCTAAAATTAATTGCCACGTACAGAGATTCTCTTGACCATGGGATCTGTGGGAGAACTGCTGCAAATCAAATGGGGGAAGTGTGACCAGATCAGGAAGGGACAAAGCTGCAACTGAAAGCCAAAGAACACATTTCCTTCTGTTTCACGTTGGTTTTAACCTCCCCCGACCAAATTTCTCACGACTTTTCCATCATAATTTAGAGTACCCTACATTTAGAGACTGAAACTGAACATGGGCTACTTTGGCAAATAACAGAGATCGGGGATTTATTGTCATCCAGACAGACAGTTTATAGAACAGTTCTCAGCAAATGGGCTTGCATATTAAAGCTGCTGCAAACCACACTTTTATTTTAAGGGCACAAAGAAAAGTAATTTTTAATACGAGGGTTCCTGACTACATATAAAGCTAAAGGGTTCCTCGTCCTAGAATTCACCCTACAGGAAAACTAAAATTCTTTAGTACAATACAAGGTATATCTTAAACATCTGCTTCAATATAGATTGAAGCCTGGTGAGACATAGGTGATATTGCTATTCATTTAAAAAAGTTTTTGTACACAACCTTAAAATAAGAATTCAGCTTTTTATTCATCATTCTTATTTTGTGCTGAATTTCTGTATTTCTATGCAGTTAGGCTATACAGCACTGAAGTAATTTTAATCTTGATGTTATCAATTCAACACTGATTTGTTTCAGACTCTCCACTGGAATATTCATTTGTTTAAAGGAGCTTATTGTCTTCATTTAGGCTAAACCATTAAACTTTCCTGGTGACCTTGATATGACAAAATACTGGGTGAAATTTAAGTCGATCACATTACCAATACAGACTGAGGAAGAGGCTAATCACTTTTGTAGTCTTCCTTCCTCTGCTTTCAAAACTGAAAATGTTGAGCCTGAATTCTTCTTAAAGACCTACTTATGGAATGAAAATTCCTTCTGTGGTAGCATATGGAGTAGCTGTCCATTTGTGAGTTTTGTGCACACTTTGATTGAAGGAAACTGGTTTTAAAATCCTAAGAATTTTAGTTGCAGCTTGTTCAGACCTCAGTAAGTGTGGAGGACTGGTAGATACAAAGTGACAGTATTGCTTGTAGCTAAGTTATTTAAATTCCAGCCATGAGATCTGGACAGAGTAATAATTGCTCTGGGAAAGGCAGGATCGAAATCAAAGTGAAGTCCAATACTTAAGGCAATAAGAATTTTGATTTTCAATTTTGTTTTTCTCGTTAATGCTGACTGTGATTTGCTTTTTATATTGGAGATCTCAGGGCCCAGATGCTCAGAAAATTGATGGGAGTTGTGATCATCCTTTCATGATGATCATGATGATCATGATGATCAGCTTACAGAAAGAGGCCATCTGCCCATAAGCAGACTTAGCAGAGAAATCATAATGAAGGGATGCATCGAACTGTCTGAAAGGAGTTCAGAACCACAGGATTCTTGTAAGTATGGAAACAGCTGGTTGTAAGCCCAGCAATTCTTCGTTCCCACTGAATGCTGACAAATTTGAACATGGCATGATGCAATCTAATTCTTTGTGCTGTTTCACAACATAAAGGTGCTTTTGTCACTTGTTACATACTAAATTACAAGGAAGATTGCTTTTAAAAATCTAATTTGGATGAGAACAATTGGTATTTAGCTTTCCTCTACCAAATAGCACTGATGTGAAAACAGTACCTATCCAAAATCTTTGTTGATCATACATGGGCACAAGCTGTGTGATGCTGACAGTACATTAATTAGGATGTGAAACCTCTCTTTTGATAATCTCTATGAATGTAAGGTTTCTGGCATCACCAATAGTGATTCTTATTGCAGAGAATTGCTGATAGCTGCCTGCTCCTTCCAAAACCATCAGGATCCTGCCTATGTTTCCCTGCCCCTGCACCAAACTATCCATTAGAGTGAAAGCTTTTCAGTGCTTGTTTTCACATCCTGTGCAGTGCCAGACAGACTGAAGGGACTTGATAAGGTCTTTTAATAACAATATTTACCATGTGATCTTGAAAGCCCCCACAAATACAGAAATGCCTCTAGTATCTTCAATATCAAGTTTCTTTATTAAATGCAAACTTTTTATGTTTATTTCATTATTATATAATGAAATTGATCATTAAATACTTTTTCAAAAGCCTTTTGGCTACAGGGAGTTTACAACACCTTCTTGAACAAGCAGTGTAACTACTGGGCTAGAGATTAGCTGGGAGGCGGGTACTGAAAGAAAGGAATATCCTCCACCTCTCACACTCTGCTTCTGTCAAGGGCATGATTTTTCTCCCATAGTGCTCATGCAGGAAGAAGGATTTCCAGCCTCCAGTTTAAGACCTGGTTACATGAATTATAGCCATTAGATATCACACTGTAAAAATGGTCAGAAAGTCACATTCCTTTTTTGTGATTCCCCCTTTCCATCCTGAATTAATTCTGTTCCAGTGTAACTCCAGTCTGGGGGTTAGGGTACTTCAGTGAGCTGGAAGAGGTGGCCTGCAGTCCCTCTGCACAAACTCTGAGCCCCCAGAAGAAGACAGGGATGCAAGTTGCACAAGGACTTAGCCATAGATTTGTGACTACCTGAGGGGAATCCTCTTCCCCCAGCTGGCACAATATTTTTAGTAAAGTCTACACCAAACAGTTTGACAGCATCTAGTGGGCCAAGCCCCTTAGCGGCAAACACGTGGGCCATGGATCCTGTCTGGACTTCACTGTGAGACACAAGCACAAATGCTTGGTCCTGTCAATGCTCTAACACTTTTGGCATGCCCTGAAGCAGAACATGTCCTCTGCCCTGTCTGAGTGATTCTGGGAATCCTGCAGTGCCTCAGGGGATGGAGAGAACAAAAAACATGTCTGGCAGGGATGGCTGTGGCAGACAAGTGTTTTAAGACTTTTATCAGATGATAAGCAAAACTGTCACTTGAAAGTTTCAATTGCTCTTAGGATAATTTATTGGGTCTGGCTGAGATGGAGTTCATTTTCCCCATAGCAGCTCTCACTGTGCTGGTCTTTGCTTTGGTAGCTAGAAAGGTGTTGATAACACACTGGTGCTTTGGCTACATCTCAGCAGTGCTGGCACAGCATCAGTCCCGTCTCTCAGCATTCCCCCACCCCATCAGTAGGCTGTGGGTGGGCAAGATCCTGGGAGGGGACACAACTAGGCCAGCTGACTCAAATTAACTGAAGGGATATTCCACACCATATGGCATCAGCTCAGATATAAAAGCTAATAAAGGGAGGAGGAAGGGGGGGACTTTTGTTATCTACAATGTTTGCCTTCCTGAGCAACTGCTACATGTGCTGCAGCCCTGCTTCCTGGGCAGGGGCCTGACATCGCTTGCTGGTGGGAAGTAGAGAAAAAAATTATTGGTTTTTTTCTCTTTGCTTATGTGCATAGTCATTTTCCATCTTATTTTCTCTCCCTGTTCGGTTGGGAAGGGGGAGTGATAGAGTGGTGTGGTGGGTACTTGGCATCCAACTAAGGTGAAGCCACCAAAAATAATGATGATAAGGTTGAGTTCCTATGGGTGGGGATCAGGGGGAAGGCTAACAAGGCAGACATCCTGGTGGGAGTCTGTTATAGACCATGCAACCAGGATGAAGAGGTGAATGAACTGTTCTGTAAGCAGCTGGCTGACATTTCACGATTGTTGGTCCTTACTCTTCTGGGAGACTTTAACCTGCCAGATGTCTGCTGGAAAGTCACCACAGTAGAGAGGAGGCAGTCTAGGAAATTCATGGAGTGTTTGGAAGAAAACTTCCTGACTTGGGTCACAACAACCCCCTGCAGTGCTACAAGCTGGGGCAGAGTGACTGGAAATTGGCCCAGTGGAAAAGGACGTGGGGGTGCTGGTTGACAGTGGCTGAACATGAGCCAGCTGTGCCCAGGTGGCCTGTCACAGTGGGGATACTGCAACACGTGTATCAGACAACGAGGCCTGTGGAAAAGAAATAGATATGGACAGACCCTTGATGGGTGTTTCAGAAAGATGTTTATTTCTCCAGCCACATGGCCGGAGCTCTGCCAAGGAACCCTCACAGTCTGGGCTGAGGGTCCTTGCCCGCGCAGGGGAACACAAACCAACCAATGGGGAACGAGGCTGAGCAGGGGCAGGGAAACTCTGTGCGTCCCCCCCAGGGCCCCTCTCCCAGGGCTACATGGCGGGGGGGGGAGACCCCAACAGTGGCCAAGAAGGCCAATGGCATCCTGGCTTGTAGAAATAGTGTGGCCAACAGGACCAGGGCAGTCACTGCTCTTCTAAACTTGGCATTGGCTGAAATCCTGCGTCCAGTTTTGAGCCCCTCCTTTCAAGAAAGACATTGAGGTACTGGAGTCAGTCCAGAGAAGGGCAGTGAGGCTGGTGAAGGGTCTAGAGTGTAAATTGTATGAGGCACAGCTGAGGGAACTGGGGTTGTTTAGCCTGGAAAGAAGGAGGCTCAGGGGGCACCTTATTCTCTACAGCTGCCTGAAAGGAGGGTGTAGTGAGGTGTGGGCCCATCTCTTCTCACAGGCAACTAGTGACAGGATGAGAGGACATGGCCTACAGCTGCACCAGGGGAGGTTCAGTTTGGACATCAGGAATAATTTCTTCCCTGAAACAGTGGTTGAGCATTACCCAGGAAGGTGGTCAAGTCACCAGCCTTGGAAGTGTTCAAGAAACTACTGGAGATGGCACTCAGTGCTATGGTTTAGTTTTCATGGTGGTGTTGGGTCAAAGCCATTGGACTCAATGGTTTTTGAGGTCTTTTCCAGCCTTAATGATTCTATGATTCCTTTTGGCTCTGCTTTCCAACTAGTCTGAAGCTGTGCCCTGAGAACAACTATTTTGTTCCACCAGGGCGCTACTCACTAGGCTGCTCAGTCACCAAGGAACCACTCTTTTCTTCTTTTTTTCTTTTTTTTTCCTTTTTATCTTTTGATCTTTTTTTCTTTTTTTTTTTCTTTTTTCTTTTTTTCTTTTTTTGTTTTTCTTTTTTTTCTTTTTTTTTTTTCCCTGCTGAAAAGCTCCTTTTTTACTTCCACATTGAATGAAGGCTATTTATTAGACTAAGGACAAAGGAAATGAGTGAGTCTTTAGACCAGCGTGGGGTTGTGAGAAGATTATACTCACTCTGTACCTGGACAAATGGTTCCTCGCTCTCCATACTTATGCATTCAGAACTGACTTTTCTTCCTGTCACTCAAACATATTTATTACTCTGTGTTTTCACTTTCATAGCTCTGCAGGTCTAGGGGGGGATGTTTGAAGACATCACCTGTCCACCAGTGCCATCTTTTCCCATTCTATCCTCAGAATTGCCATCAACTGGTAAGTACTGTTGAAAAGGGAGTAAGAATGGTTAACGTAAAGTTGAGCTTCTCATTAGGATTATGTATATTTCAGAATAAAAGCTTTATACTACTTTTATTTGTTGCTATAGTCCTGACTTCTGGCCCTTTCTACCTTCAAATGCTTCTTTAGTACCAAAAATACCGGTTCCTCAGTTTGGCACAACTGCTGTTACTTGCAGTCCTCTCAGATGTCTTTGTTTTTCAAGGATTTCGTAAGACCAAAGATGGGAAAAAGATCATCAGATACATCTTAAATGTCTCTGTTTATCAAATTGCTTTAATTTACTTGCTGTGTGCTGGCACCATCAAGTTTGTGTACAACTTCCTGAACATGCAGTTTATGTCCTGGATAATTTCTGAAACAGTGAAAGAGCTTAAACCATGATATTCTCCATCCAAAGGTGAGTTTCATACATTGAATGAAAAACAAATGAACATTCTGAGATGAGTTCTTTTTGAGAACTTATTTTGAGATAGATTTGATTTTGAAATCTAAAAATTTGGAAAAACAGAGGTGTCAGTGGCTTTGTATGCCTTGTGCATTTTTAGGGTCCTTAAGTCTTTGAATTTGCAAATCTCAAAAACACCCAAAGACCTTGTTAAGCAGTATTCAAGTCTTCGGGGCATATTTATGCAAAGAAAGCATTGTTAAGCACTGGAGGATAATTTATTTTCATTTTCTATTCTGTAGGCAGAAGTTGTGAAAATGTTACAAGTTAACAGTAAGTTATTGGTTCACTGAATTGAGCCTTTAAAGGGAAGGACATTTGGGAAATTAATTTGTCATGGCTTTGAGCAGTCTATTTTAAAGCAGTATGGTAGCTTTTCTACAATAACAGGTAACTTAACCTTTAAAATGCAGTTCTTCACGCAAATAAACCTGGGTAATGGACTTTAAAAGGTGATTTTGCATGCCCTCAGGCATTACTTATTTCTTGGAACACCATGTCTCTCTCATATATCCAAAATAAATCAGGAAATCTTTTTAGAACACCAGATTCATTTTGCATTATAATGGAATGTAGTGAGTTCCTACAGCAAATGTAAAATATTGCCTAAAGAGAGAACATGCCAGGGTATTCTCTAATGAAACATGGATACTACCCCACAGCAATATATAAAGTATTTGTGAATACTCTATATTTGCAATATCAGTCATGAGGTAAAGGAAGATGGACAATCTCACTCTTGGCTTTAATTGTTCATAGATACAGTGCTATTAAGTACAGGCTGTACTTATCAGGAGTTATAGTTCAAACCAATTTTGTGGATATGCAGCACTGGTAGGAGATTGAGGAGGTTCTTGATGTGTTTCATATTGAGTGTGTGACTCATTTAATTGGCTCCTACGTCCTGCTCCCCCTCATACTTTTCATGGTGCTTCTGCACATTTTCTGTCTCATTCCAAGACCCCCACATGCAGAATATGACAGATCATGAATGGTCAGTCTTAAACATGGTCTGTCAGGTGAGTGTGCCTGGGCTTACAGAGTGGGAGAGAGCATTGAGGTGGTGCGTTGCATAGGAAAGAAAAAAAAAAAGAAAAAAATTGAAAGTAATTAAAAAGCCCATCTAGAAGATCAGTACAGCCTTCCTCTGCATTTCCTTCTTCCCATAGGACTCAAGGTGTGAGCTGTGAGCCTCCATTCTGTGACCAATGTGTGGAACCCTGGATCATAGTGCCACAGGATTCCCCAGACTGGCACAAAGACACCAGATCTAGTACAGCAGTGCTGTGAGTTTGCTCAGGGGGTGTGTGGGGGTGTAGTTACATATCTGAAAAGGACAGACAAGTTTCTGCATACAAATTCCTTCAAAAGGGAGTTAAAGATCTGTAACTCCTCCTGACAATGAGTTATGGCTGCAAGTCAACAGAAATACTTTCTAGGAGATGTAGAACCAATGTTTTATTTTTATATTTTGTAAAAGAAGAAACCAAATCTCCTCACAATTATTATGATGCCTTTCACTCAGCCTGTGTCCTTTTTAAATCAGATATTTTACCACTAGCTTTTAGCAAGTAGCTGACAAATAACATAGGGAAACTAAGTAGAAAAGAAATAAAATTGTATGTTACTTTGGTGAACAATGCTTAGTTTGCAAAGGCTTTTATGATCCATAGAAGTCCAAACTAAAACTGCTCTGACTTTGCTTCAACTAATAACAGTGATGAGCACAACCATCCATTAATATTAGTTACTTTTGGAAAAAAAAGGATATGAGGCAAAATGTATTCAGAACTGGCATTATGATCCTGGACATGAAGACAGCTTCTGTGCTTATTTCTGTAGGCAATATATCATCTGGAAATAAAAGGACACATTGCCCATTATTCATGACCATGCATCTTGAAAGCAGCAAGGGTGACTGTAAGGATAGAATTTTGTTTATATGCAGACTCATGTTCATTATGCAGCTTATTCTGTTTGTTACAACCATAAACCAACACAGTCCACTGCAGCAATTCCATCATATATCTCCATATGTGTCTCCATAATGACCGTGTACTGCCTTCTTTGCAGTGCCTTTGGGAATGCTGGAGTGGCCCCATCACGTGGAACATGCTTTTGACTCACTTCAGATTTTGCAGAGAACCTTTGTCTTCTTTCAGTTTCAGGACTGAAATGATTGCAATGTTGTTCAATGCGGTTTGCTCTGAAGTAAACTTGTGTTTGCAGAAATTGGAATTCCCTGTCCCGCTCTCTCAGTCATGTTTGTGTCTTGTGTAGAGGTAGAAGTCAGTATCAGCATCTGTTTTAGGCTAAGTTCATAGTAAAGGGGTGCTTGAGAGTCCCCTTTAAACTCTGATATTTGTAAGAAGGGAAATACTAATTTAAAAAAACAATGGGGCTTTTTTTATTTGACTATGTTTTGAAGCCTATGATCCGACAAAAGTTATGAGACCTAATTATGGCTTTGATCATATCAAAATAGCAGTTAATGCCTGTATATAAATAAATACATTTTTATTAAGAGTAATTTCAAGAACATATTATGTGTTCTTATCAGTGTACTCAGTTGTGTTTGTGGTCTTTTCTAATAGGGCTTCATTTCCAATACACCTGGATGGCTGATAGCATCTGAGTGCTTGGGTTTTGAAAGATGAAGAACTGAGAAGAAGTAATATATTCAGAATAATCAGAAAATATTAAAAACAAAGCCTACACTTTGAACTTCAAATGTATTTGAAAATGAATTGACAGGTCTAAAATTTGAGACTGATTTTAAAGTGGAGGAAAAGAATATTTTGAAAAATGACTACCCAGCAAATGAAGGAGAGAAGCGTCTTTTTATTTGTGGGAAAAAACCCATTATGCTGCAACAAAAAGCTTCCACAATCCATTGCTTTAGTCACCACCTCCAGTGGTAAAAGCAGAGTAAAGCAGAAATGTCTGGGAGCACGGGAGAGCATATGGTAGAGACTTACCCTCTCTGTCTCCCTGTTTATTTCTATTCTCATTTCAGTGTTCTGTAAAAGCAGTTCTTTATTTCAAATCCTGAAACAAGAAAACTTTTTTTTGTCTTTGAATTTGCACTTGATTACAAACTCCGATTGAAGATTTTCATATGAATAGAGCATCTGCTGGGTATCCTGTCCAGATGGAATCTCCAGTAAAGCTAAAAAGCTCACGTTCACTTGCTTGGTTCTTCTTCCCACAGTCAGAGCATTTGCTTGTTACTTCTTCTTTACCCAATGATTATTTTTATGAAGCTTTTACGTCTAACATTATGTCTGAGACTTCCGTTCAGTAAGTTTGGCTGAAACTTGAAGTCCCTGGGGAGACAGACAGCTACAGCGACAGACAGTCTGTCTGCATAAGCTTCATTTCCTTGACACACCATGCTAGAAAGAAAACAGCTGAGATGAGATTACAGCACCCAGTCCCTGAAAAAGGAAAAGTGGGAGATACTCCACATTGGCTGTGCCATTAGTGCCTTTAAGAGTGGGGGACTGCAGTCAGCTTTGTTAATGGTTATGTACATATGGCAGAATTGATTTCAGCAGGTACTTTCACTTAATAGCCACTATAGCCTCATTTATGGCTGACTTAATTGATAAGAGACTGAACAGAGTCATGTTGGTAGGTATTGCTGAAGTCAAAATTGGGTAATTCTGGTAAACGACACTGTAGAGTCTTCTGACCTGCTCAATTCAAAAAGCTTTAAATATGCAGGAGAGAATGGACATCCCTCCATCTATTATTTATTCAGGTAAACTCATCCCATCATCAGTTCCCTGAACTGATCTTACTTTTTCCTCTCTTGGGCTATATTTTCTGTTAATAAGACTTTTCAGATCTACCAGAAGTTTAAAATACAAAATCTGAGGCTGCCTAAGATCATCATTGTATCCAAATGACTTTTTTTTTCTGCCCAGGACATACTTGTCTCTATCATTCTTGTCAGTAAGGAAAAGATTTATAAAGCAGATTTCAGAATGTCAGATCTGCCTTCAGCTGATTTTCTGTAAGTTTATTATTGTATGAACTACTGCGTTCAAGGAAATAGAAAAAAGCCCAAAGTTTTATATGCATTAGTAAATAAAACATTTTAAATGGGAAGCCTACACTCCAAGCAGTGGAAAAAGAATGCCATTCTAACCTTTGGAAGGAATTTTGGTCTTCTGCCACAAGAACCAATCAGTTTTTATCAGACAAAGCCTTTATTATTTGATAGCTCCCTGTGCTTGTGCTTGTTTTCCATCAGCCATCTGACTGCTAGAAGCTTGAAAAACAACACATGGTGAGGTAAAATAACTGCCATGCTTTAACCAACCAAGTCTGCTTTTCTCTTTGGGTAAGTTCCTAGGGTTTTTTGGGCTACAGAGAACATCTGCTTTTAATGAACACAAGTCAATAAAATTCATATGTATGTTATTATGAGGTTTTCTTCCCTTTCCATGTAAATACAATTAGCATTTTGAGCTCCAGATACCTTCCTTGGAGTTTAAATATAACTCCCTGGTTTTCTGGCATCACTACAATAATGATGATCATACACACTGGAAGAAGCTGCAAGGAGATAACAATTTGTGCACCTTCTGTGGTTATTCTTGGCCTCACATAAATCAATTAATACATTTCTCTCTGGATTTCCTAGAACTGATTTTTGTATTCGTGGTTGTGTCCAGTAGGATCTTACAGAGGTCAGTGTGAGTGAAGACAATGGTAAGGCTAAGATCCAAGTAATAATCTGAGAATCTGAGTCTATTTTAAGTACTAGTTCCCTTTTTTTTTTTTTGTTTGACAATTGAAGTGCAAAGGTTAAATTTCTTAACTTGTAGAACTAAGTTTTGAGAGTCAGGTTTTTTTAATATTAGAATAACTTTGGTTTTTTCATCTTTGGCCATTGCTACCTATTTCATCTTGAGCAGTCTGTACTGCCACAGTTTCTTTTATCCTTTGTTGTTTATGGGTTTTGTGAGGTGACCTGTGGCTTGCACCCAGCCAAACATCAAAGCCTGTTCCCAGACAGTATGCATAAATAGTTTTACTGTGGTATCAGGTCATCTGTGCTCTTTATTCCTTTGTTTAATTAGTGCCATCAGTAGCTACAGAATTATTTAATCTTTGTATTACTACAGATCGTTTGGCTGGGCAACTGGAAAGATGTCGTCAGTACTCATCCTATTTTCAAACCTTGCCTATTCACCTCTGGTGGTGAGATCCAGCAGTCATCTGCTTCTCTCATATTTTTCTGAATTCTGCCATAACTGTGGAGAAATATTTCAGTTGTTTTTGAAGGAAATGGAATTTCATATGTTAGACCAAAAAAAAGTTTGGTGTATTGGCAAAACTCATGTAACAGCTAACATCACTTGAGCCAAGCCACTGCTTTTCAGACATGCCATTTCCATTCAGGACTTTAATGTAGATGAAGACATAACAAAAATTTATTTTAGTCAGACTTGATTTTAGGTTTAATTTGGACTGACAGTACATGGCTGATAGATCCTTGAAGTTAGAGAGCAGGTATGTTCTCATGTAAGCTTATGCTTCAGTTTATTAGTTTGCCATATCAATTTTTAAGAAATGACCAAGGGATTAATTCTGGAAGGGCTGGTAACTCCTTATTTTGTCGAGATAACTGAGTAATTCCCATTGTAAGTCTCAGGTTTTGGTTGCTTATAGCTTTGTAAGTATTTCATAGTTGGAGCAAAAATATCCCACACTAGCTATTTGCCTCAATTGGTGCTTGATTAGGAAGTGTCAGACATTTCTAAAATGTCCTGAAATATGTCTATGGAAAAATGAACAACCAGTATTGCCTGTGTTAACATTTATGATGAATTTTCCCTCAGAAATGTGACACATCATTTTGCAGGAATTAGTGAGGAAGTAGTCAATTTGTAAATCTTTGAATAAATATGTTTTGCACATTAATACACCATATACCTTAAAGATTCTGCCTGGCACTGGAAATGCTCTAGTCTAGGATGGAGCAAAGGGAAAAACAGTTCTTTGGTCTTGAACCTGACATCTGAACTGGGAGTCCATCTCTTTCTTTTTTTTTTTTTTTTTTTTTTTTCTTCTAAGGATCACTCCTGGGGACAGAACAGCTGGGAGAAGGGAGATCCTTCTGTGACAGTAGGGAAGAGAAGTGCTTAGAGCTGGGTATGAGAGCAAAATGGTAATGGAAAAAATAGTAGGCAATAAGTTAACTGCACAGAGAAAAGTTTTGAACTAAGGTAAACACAAGCAAGCTTATTTCTGGTAGACATTGTGTGATCAACTAGTGGCAATCAGAAACTCTACTAAAACCCAAGATTTATCAAAAAATCAGGTAATTATGGAGGAGTTTTAGATGGGAAGGAACTGTTGGAAATCATCTGGTTCAACCTCCCTGCTAAAAGCAGATCCAGCTGTGAAGTCAGATCAGGTTTCTCAGGGTCTTACCTAGTTCCAGCCTCTCTGAGCAACCCTTTCCCATGTGCCACTTCACCTTGTCCAAGCTGAGAAAACTATGAGCCTCTTTCTTAGGCAGATATAATTGACAAGCTGTCCCCTGAGTGGAAAACCTCTGAATCACTCAATGCTGCCTAGTAACATTGGGTAAATTGTTGATTTCAGTGTAAATATTGGCGGTGGTTGGCAGCTTTTTGTGAGCTTTCTGACAGTGGTTTTCTATGAGACTTGTATAAAATGAGGTGTACAAGTACCCTGCAGCATCTTTCTGGAGTTACAGAGATGTCTGCTGTATTCCCCTCATTTTTGCTGCATCCAGAAATGTACTTTTTCCTCTGTCTTCTGTACTTTTCCCCAGTTTACCTGTTTCTAATCTAATGGGAAGGAGATATTACTGGAAACTAAGCTTTCATTCAGATAAGCCTGTCTCTGCATGAGCCACTACCTGCTCCTAATGGACACCCTACTCAGCCTGAAGATTTAAGTTGGCAGAACTCAAGGTTCTCAGGGAAATAAACTTTACAATTTATCCTGACATGCCCCCAGGCACATCATATAGTACAGCAACTTAGGTAAGATTTTTTAAGAGCATTGCAAAAAAGAAAAAAAAAGAAAAGGAGAAAAAGCAAGTTTTGTCCCTCTCCCTGTTATACAAATCAATTAAGAATGTTTGAAAATCTAGAACAATATTTTGATTAACAGTAACGGCTTGTTTCAAGCTTGTATGTCTAAGCCTTCTAGATTAAAAAAAAAGTGCATATGTCTTCCATCCAAAAATAATTTCAATTTACAAGTATGGACAATATTTATGTCAGCACCAGATTTGGTCATGGCAGTATAGCATCTGGCATGTGGGATTGGCAGCACAGTCAGCTGTTTTATGAAATAGCAGCCTTGGTTTTTATTTGTGATTTTTGCCTGTTTTTCATTCCTCTACAAATGGACCAAAACAAGTCAGGAAAAGCCCCTGCTGCTAAGCTTCTCTTTGAAAGTGTAAGGTAGTGAATACGTAGCTCCTTTATGTGGGTTTCATTAACACAGAATCTTTCTGCAGGTTTTCCAAGGCAATAAAGGCTATTCAATCATTCTGCCTGTGTATCTGTGAATCTCTATTCCATGAGAACAAAGTTCTACTCTACTGTTCAATGTTAATAACGTTTTTTCAGATGAACAGACCTAGGTTACTTAAATATAGCTCCTATTGCAGCTGAGTAAGGAAAACCTTCCCTGGGAGAAAAACTGCAAATTGCCTGCTCTGTTTGGCCTGCTGCTGGCCAGTCACCCGGTGAATGCTGCTCAGCAACTCAGCTCAGCACAGTTGGGAACCAGCCCCAGCGCTGGGCTTGGAGGGTGTGGGTAATGAGGGGTTGTGGAGAGAGATGTGTGACACTGTGACAGGCAAAATAGGTTCATCACAGGAAAAGAAGCTGGAGCTGCTACGATGAGGGGAAATACAGCATTGCAAGATCCGTAAGATTAAAAGCCTCAGGAATTCCTTTGTTGAAAGAACTTTATACTTTTTAACTTAAAAGTGATATATCAAATTTAAGCCATGGCAATACTTTATAGTAAGCTATCCATTATGGTTAAATACAGGCTCATGTTCTTCTGAACTCTGATTTGAAGCTTTGCTGGACTTCTGTGGACACACAGTTATGCTTTTAGGGAGTTTGTGTTTGACCTGGGATCAGCACACTCATTCCAAACTGATTAGTATGCTGTGTCCTCTAATTGTTTCTCTAATACACCTAATTCACAATGATATTTATATACTGCATCAGCACCTAAAACTAGAAAACTCTTTCTGCCAATAGTAGAAAACCATGTATGACTGAATGACTGATAGATAATTTCTGGTGGTGACATAATTGTAGCATTACATTGTCTGGTTTCATTTTTGAAGTAATTTTTTTATAGATTTGATTGTTCTCCAGCCAACCTACAGAAGACTTAGGCGAAGCCAGGAGAGTCCCTTTGGAGTCCAGCAAGGTTCAAGTCAGGCAGAAGAATCTACCCTCCCCCCAGGCAACAGGTCATTTTTCAGGTAAAGACACTGTCAGGGACAACTACTGCTGTGGAAGGGACAGAGCATGCCAAAAGATGAAGTGGAAAAACTTGAACGCCCTTGACTGGAGAAATGGCCTCAACTCTTCACTCCAGCCATAAAGAAAGTACTGCAAAGAATTGTCTCTGTGACAAACTTGCTCATGGGCACTCAGAGGAAAAAGTGCTTTGTATGGTGATTTGTGCCAGACATCTTGGGACCATTCAGTGTAGTTTTGGGTCTATTCCAGTATTTTGAGATGAAATGATGAGAAAAGAATTGATCTTTCAATTTTTCTTAAATATGGTTGGATTTGCATTGCTTGGCATTTGTTCCTTTCAAGTGTTAGTTGAAGAGCAGTATCACAGTGATGTTGCTCAGCTCATTTATCAATGTTTGTGAATGGATTTGCAAAATATTTGTGAAGGTGAGTCCTATGACTATTTTAATTTCACAGATTAAATGTTTGAGGAACAGAGATGGATAACAACAGACATTCTAAATAATATCAGGTAAATGGAAAAACTGGAAGTATACATGTTTATTGCCTTTTCCCGTGCCATTTTCCACAGAGATTTGTCTAACAGTTGCTTCTACTTTGATGTGGGAGACACAGCTTCTAAAGGGGTTTTAGAACCATGAACATATGGTTTCTTCATGGAAAGACATGCCAGCTCTTTCCTTGAAGGTTAATAAAGTGATCTAATTAATTTTACATCTATTAAGAGGTGAAGACTTTAGAAAATGAAGCCTAATTATGGAAAAAACCCTAATACCATCTCCTTCCTGAGTAGGTTTTGCTGTGGTGTCTCTGTTCTGGAGTGAAATGAGTATTTAACTAAATTAAATGTGCTTTGCACAGAAATGAAAACAACAGGCCTCCTTTTTAATTCAAGGTAAACACTATTTCTGAAAGACTTGATTTCCTTTTAAATATCTACTAACCAAATGTTAATTTCCCAAATTTAATATTTGCTAACAGCAAAATGATCATCAATCAGTACTAAATTTCCAAGAACACAGACAGGCACATAATGCCTGATGAAATATGGTGACGTAAATGAAAATCATTTGACTTAAGAGGGGCAGAACCAGTAGCAAGATCATTTCTGTGACTCTCAATTATTAACTTTTTCTTTCCTCCATCCACTTCAAGGAAAGAAGAGGCTGCAATGCCTTTTTCTGTTGTCTATGCAAGCAGGCAAAGAGATCCACGTGTACTCTGCCAGTTACAATTATTTTTAATGTGTGTTCTCCAGCACTGCATTCAGCCACAATTTACCAATGGCAAAAAAATGGGGTGTCCACCATTTTCCATGACAGTTTGTTTCAGTATTTACTCATCCTACCTATAGCAAGCACTGCTTTTTTTCACCTAGATTTGGTATGGTTTCTTTGTGAGTCTTTGGCTTCAGTTATGTCTTTGACATATGCATTTTACAGATAGGCATGGTACATGAAGACCTGCCAGGGTGCTAAGAATTTAGCATGACCTTGACAAAAATCCTTGTCAAAGTCCATTGTTAAGCTTTTCTGCTGCATCATGCCAACACATCATTCAGTAAGCCATCTCTGCTTAGGAAATTTAGCTTTAAGACTGAGTATGTTTGAGTAGGAACAAAAAGTCCTTGTGCATGTAATAAACAAAAAAGTTATTTCTGTTTTATGATTAATTCAAAATTGATCTAGCTTTGCTTAAGAGTAATAAACATTACTGAGATAGAGTCTGAAAAAGAGCAGAACATGCAATTGCAAGAAATTCTTTTGATTGTGAAATTGTGTGTTTATCCTGGATATGTCTAACATGCATATAATTTGATTCAAGCTTAGCACAAGCCAGAATTAGAACAGCAAATTGCTTACTTTTAGGAAGAAGTGTAATCCAGGGCTTTACTGCTTACATTATTTGTGTAATTAGAAAAAGGCTATGGTTCAAGTCACTAGTTTAATCTCCAACAAACTGTAGCTTTTGGTAACCTACTGACATTGAAATCACAAAGATTGTAGGGCACATTTTAACTATCCATAACTAAAAGAATACTGAATTTGCCTTTTTATAGTGTTATCATAACACTGCAACTGGAAATGAAACTCCAGTTTCTTAACTGTTTTACATGTTTGAAAAGTTGATTTTATTATTCAAAGATAATATGTAGATCACATCTAATATTTACACAACAGCAGTTCAATATTTTGATTCTCAGAGAAGAGTCTGCTTGTTTCATTTTCAGATCTGGTCTAGTCATAAATTCTCAGTTATCACAACACACACTTCAGCCTTTGTCTGCCCTCTGCCTGTTAATAAAATTTAATCTAAGTGATATAATTCACTGATCATAAATCGTGATTTAAATTAGTCATCAAAAAATCTTGTGTATTTTTTAAACCTTTTTTGCATATTTACAGTTCAATTAAGTTCTGTATAATGTCATTCCCAATATAACTCATTTGAATTGTGACTTTCAAGTAAATTTACACTTGAAGATTCATCTTGACTTACAAAAGATAAAATCTCTTTTAGTTGAGCAACTTCTACAGTGTTACAATTATTTGTAGTTGTTTATTAACGGTTTTCAATATGGAAAAATGTAAACAATATATTTATTCATTATTTAGTAATTAATTTCTATATTGGAAGTTGTGGCAAACTGCATTTGACTGAAAATTAGGACCCACTTAGACAAAAACCAGATTCCTTTCTATTGAATTAGAAACCCTGCTTCACTTTAATAAAAGCAATAAAAATATCAGGTGCTTATGTTACTCTATTGCATGGAAGAAATTCTGACAGTACTTAACAGTTGAAGTGAATCAGGAGAAGACCAAGACTTTCAAAGATTTAGAATTAATAGATCCTCTCCATCTCGTTTTTATTTCTGAGCTGAAAGAAGAAGACAAGATTTATTGCTTTCTTGACTTTTCATTTGTCAACTTAATAATCTGATTCATGGGCAGAAAGACAATATCCTGAAAAAAAAAGTTTCAAATATTAATCACTTTCTGTTCTAGACAATTAGCCAAAATATTCCATCTTTCTTAAAATTCCTACTAACATACTACTTCAATGGCTATCATTTGTTATGGTTTGTAGGACTGATGGGTGGTAGTTAGGGGCATAGCACTGTTTTCATCTTCTGTTTTTAGGCATTTAATTGAGTATTTTGTATCTGGAATAATGGCATGCACTTTCTTGACCTAGCTCTTTGAAAACTGCTATAAAATTTCAAAATTTGGCAGTTCCTTCTGTGTAGAGTTTTTTTTTTTTTTTGAGGTTTTTCCACATCTCAGCAGTGTTCTCAGCAGGCTGAATTCATCTACCACCTGAAATTTGACTGTAAATAATATATAGGAAAACATTGATAGAGGACTTCTTGCAAGTACCTTCCAAGTAACAATTAATAATCGTTCCAATGTACTTATTATTAACCCAGGGATTTGTGACTATTATTAAATTTCAATTAGTGCTATATTTTATGGTAAGAACTGAGAGGAAAGCCATGAATGTGCTTCAGAAAAGAATGAACAGATGATTCAATTAATTCACCTATGCCGACACTGTTTCCTCATCATTGCTTTCAAAAGCATATTATTATTAAGCAATTTTTGTTGTCTGTTGAGGATCAGTTGTGTCTTAAGTATGCACAAAATAATGTATTAAAGGCAGATAGCATGGTGAGCCATCTCTTCTGAAGAAAACCCAAACTCCAACACAAACAAAAAAACCCCGCCCAAAACAAAAACCCAGACAAAAAACCCCACCCAGAAGAAAACCCCAAAACTTTGTTTCTGTGTTGGTTTTATATTAAGCTAAAATATTTTGGGGAAGGAGGCTTTATTATAGCTTCTCTCTTCTTTCCAAAAGAGGTGAAAATTGCAAGAGGAGAATGAGAAACACCTTAAGCTAAAGAATCTATCACCAACTTCCCTGTTAGCTGCTTTTACAGAGGTGGTCATGTCCCGCCTTCTTCACCTATCCTGCTGTACATCTCTGATGCTTCCCCACAACTGGATCTAGTGCTTGTCCTTTGAAAGCTGGCTTAGCTACCCAAACCACCAGCAGACTAACCCAGGTGAATAAAAGTCTGCCGCTTCCAAAGGCCACTGTGCGTGTGAGCTAAACTGAATTACTGGGGAGTTAGACAAGCACCAGAGTTCCAGAAAAATAAGATATAGAGGTACAGAGTAAAATATTGGCTTGAATTTCAGAAAAATTCATTCTCTGAGCCTTGAAGTGGAACCTGAAGCAAGGGACACATACTCTAGAATGTGGACCTGTGCCTCATCAGAACCTGCTGATGGAGAAAGAAGTTAGCGGGAAACTTGTCCTTGTGTGATGGAGAAAATTTGTTAGTTGTTCTCAGTCCTATCCCTTCTAGCTTATGCAGCCAAGCTCAGCCCAGAAGTAAAGATAAAACATGCTAGGAGACAGGAACCAGTCTGCAGGGTGTTGCAGCAATGTCTCTTTGGACATGTGAGTATTTGATAAAGTGAATTCAGACCAAAAGATCTACAGCTCTAAAACCCAGAGACAGACAGGTCAAGTTGTTGGCTGAATCAGGAGACACACATCATGAAAGACTTCTTTTTGACTGAGTACATGTTTGACTATATGTAAAAAACACAAGGCAAGAATATAATTGTCAGGACTCCTGAAAGTAGAATTGAGCGAAGGAATACTTCAAAGGCAGTGCAAGAAAATCCAACTGCATATGTACACAGCTTGACTTTTTGCCACCACAGCATCTGCAGCATCTCTGTAAATAATTTTGTGAGTAGAGATCTTGGCATTCTTTTGTGTTATTTATTATTCAATATACAGTTCACGAACCACTGGGGAGAATGAATTTGTTGCTGCATCAGAGGTGCTTGACTGAACATAAAGAAGTAAGAGTCTATGGCTCAACACGTTTGTCATTGATAATTATCAGTGCTACATTCACAATTCCACTGAATTTGTGATAGAAGTGCTATTTGCAACTGGGCAGTAATAGATTACCTACCAGAGAAATTAGCAGCTGGTTGTTGCCTGAAGCTGTATGCTGATTGCAGCATGAATTGTGGTAGCTCTATACAAAGAGAATGAAAGTATTAAAAAGTTTTCATTAACTCTTTCTGAAAGAATGTTTATGTTTGTTTCCTTCCAGAGAAGGAAGCTTCTGCAAAGCAATCTGCAGGGGTTCTTTTAACCATATGTTGGAAATTCTCTATTATACGGTGAATATGGCGGGATTTCTTCTGCCCTGGTCTCGCTGCCCTTTGCACACACTGTAGGGAGGATCCTGCACCTCAGCTGGGGAAATCCCAAAAGAGGCTGTGAGGAGAATGGATTGAAGGCAACCCTGGGGAGAAGGACTTGTGAGTGTCTGTGGACAAGAAGCTCAATGTGACCCAATAATGTGCCCAGAAAGCCAAATCCTGGGCTGCATCAAGAGAAGCATAACCAGCAGATCCACTCTGGCCTGGAGTGAAACAGTTTGGGCTGGAGTCAGAGCCATGAGCCTGGGAATGAAGAATGAGCATGGGAATGGAAAAGAAGTGAAGACATGGGAAGTCAGATGCAATATGAAAAACCTGGAAACTGGGGTTGTAAAGCCAGTTTTGAGGGAAAATATAGAGATGAGCAGAAAATGAAAGTTATTCCAGTCGGGCCCCCTAGGAAAAAGTAGAGCTAAAAACAAAGCTTTTTCCCATCTACAAGCTGAAGTACCCGTCTTTCCAATACTAAACTGGGGTGGGAAAATCAGCTAAATTTCTTGTCAGCAAAATATTTTAATATAATATTTATCACAGGTAAAACAATTCTTTTGTTGAAAGTGTCTTTGTATCAGCAGAAGCAATTTGTTCCTTTTTAGAGGAAAAGAAATACAATGGGTCTCTTAAAAGATTTCAGTGCCCCAGGCTTTAGGACGATGGGAGGAGAAAAATGACAGAATTCTATCACATTTGCAACAGAAAATGTTACAATGGGTAAAAAACCACACAAGTTAAAAGATTTGGAAAAGTTATTCAGTTTGAATGAGATATTTAGCTGGAATATTGTCTCCCACAAGAAAAACAGCTTTCCCAGTTTTATGATTTTTCTGAGGAAAATTTAGTCAAGGCTTATCACCTGATACCTTTAGGTTTTTGGGGTTTTTTTGTTACTTACCAGAACCATGGTTAGGAGCAGAAATGGTGAAGTTTAATCTTTAGAACTGAAATCTTGCCTTAATTGCACAGTAATGTAGCATCCGCATTGATGTAGACTCTGAAAACATACTAGTGTAGACTAACTTGTTTAGAATTTGGACAGTTGTTAGGCAATGTCTGTCGTGTTACAAAAATTGCTATGTATGTAATGAATATTTAGGCTTCCTTGTCTAGTGTCTTCCTTCTGTGATAGTGTAAGAGCAATAAAATAGATCTTTTTCTCAATTCTATTAACAGCAATGGAAGACTTCAATGAGCTGAAAGTAAAAATAGCATACATTTCAACACTTCTCATCTTGCAATGCTTTAGACTACCTGCATTGCATGCATACTGTCTCAGCTTCTAATAAGGATGCTGTAATCATTGGTTTTGATCAAGAAGACATTATTTTTCCTTGAAATTTACTGCAGTTTATCATATTATGCCTTGCAGGTCTCTAAAACACATTTCTATTTGTTCAGGAAAATGCCAGGAGGAATGAATCAGGTGGAAAAATAGATTATAATTTCATCTCACAGATGATTTTCCAGAAACATTTATACATTAGAAAGCTTTAAAATTGTCAAAGAGGCAGACCTCTGTTAACAGGACATCAGTAGGCATCAAATTCTGTATGGTTATAGGATCTTTTACCTTCTTGTCGTCCAGCATTGTGACACAGCACAGTCATGGGGGTTTACAGTTGAAATCACATTAAACTGTTCTTCAACAGCCTGGCTTAATCCTAGATTGGGCCACGTCTTTTAATCTGTTTCTGGGAATTATCCAAAAGAATTGTACATACTCTCTGCGATGAGCTTAGGGGGTGGAAATCTTTAAATTAAACTGGAAAGGAATTAGCCAATGTGCTGTGGGTAGTAATTTAGAAACAAGGGGGTTATTGGGGGTTTTTTGGGTATTTGTACTTGGGAAAGACTGAATGTAGTTTTGGGTACTTCATACAAATTTTAAAAAGTATCTGACATAGTGGAATTATAAAATAATGTACTTTACCTTGCCATTGGATCAAGTAAGAGCATGCACATATTCATTTAAGGATCAGTGATCATCTGATCAGTAGGAACAGGTGAAGTGCCTTAATGTAATCACATGTACATACTCTTAATCACCTTTAAAATAGTTTACTTCTATCTAAGAGTGCTGCAGAAATGATTGTGATTGCCAGGAAGTGATTGCCAGGAAGTGTCTAAGCCTTTTGCCAGCACTGTGAAGTATAATCTTCAACACAGATAATATTCTGCAAGACTATTTTCAACAATGGATCCTGTTTGAAAATGTAGCAGACTAAACCATGCTTCTCTGGATCAAAAGCTAATCAAACTCCCTTCTGCTAATGAGAGACGAGATCAGAACTGTGGAAAACATATTGTGGACCATCATCAATTAATTGAGAAAATATGTCTGATTTGGGGATTGAGCCAGACATGCTGTGAATAGGGTTGTCAGGCACAAGTGGTGCTGAATAATGTGGGAGAGAAAGGGGAAGCTGTAATCATCCTAGTTTCTGGTATGACTTCTAGATGTGTGATCACAACTAGTTGGCGAAAGATCTGTCTGGCCCTGGAAGAAGCTATCTAAGGTAGGTAGATTCATCCTTTCAGATATCAGGTAAAAAGACAGGTTAGGCAATGTTTTGACCACATTTTTTCAATGCGAGAGGGACTGTGGTACTGTTAAAAAGAAATAGAAATCAATGCTGCAGAAATCAGTTGAGATATCAAATTTAGGAGCACTTTTCTTTCTATAATAAGAACCTGAAAATGAAGTATTAGAAAACTTGGATCATAACAGTGTGTCACAAACCTGGTTGCCCACTAAAGAAACTAGGCATCCTGTATGGTAATTAAAGTCCCTGGTAGACATAAATTTGACAGTACTGCTAATTACCCAACCTTGTTCACTGAAAGGGAGCTAGTTGCCTGTAAAATAGAATAAATATAATAGAATAAGTATAATAGAAATGACAAAGACTCAGAGTTCAAGAGAAAAATAATACGTTTTGGATTAGGAGCACAAGTGTCTTTATATAGACACTTTCTCCTTCTATTCAGACCTGAAATTTGTTCAGCAAACAATTGTGGGGAGCAAAGAGCTAATGTGACTCATGAACACTGGCACTCCCATTGGCTTGAGTTAGTTTTTCATTCCGCGTACTTCCTTTTTCATTAGTTATCGCAGTGAACCCCTGTTGTGTGTTTTGATCTGCTGCTCCTCATCAAGCCCAAATGATGAGTCAGGCTGCAAGAATCAGGCTGGCCTTGCTTAATGAGACATTATTTCTGCCTGTTTTGTCTTTTATCAATAATGAAGTATTCATGGTATTCATACCAAGTAACATTTTTCCTGTTGGTTTTTTTCCCCTGTTTCTTGTTTGATTGTTTGTTTGGTTACTTGTTGGTGAGTTTTTGTATATTTTGGGGTTTTTTCATTTAGCCATGAACAGGAAGAACAAATAATTGGATAAGGAATTGACATGTAAAGCCCAAATTTCTACAAAGTGTTCTGTAAGCAGCTGATTGTGCCCATACACCCATCTGTATCTTTAAACATTTTTGTTTCATGTTCAGCAGAAACAATATTGTTTATTTCCTAAAGGATAAGCAATTAGAAATGAATATAATTAATACACGTGGCTCTTTTTTCCTGTCTCTTATCAGAGTCCCAACAAGCCATCCACATGCTTCAGTAGGTTTTATGAAACATTTGCAAATGACAAACAGATGGCCTTTTTGGGTTGCTGTATTAAACAGTGAAGATTAATATTGCCAGTCTTCATGCAGTATGTTCAGTCATATCTTGTCTGCCAGGAACTGGTTGTTTTCAGTGTCTCTGTCTGTAAATACTTATGGCCTGTTCTAAAATTGAACAAATAGAGAAATAAGCAAGCTTGAATAATATTCTTTAAAAAAACTCTTAATATTCTTAAAAATATATCTATAATAAATGAGATCTCTCATAAAGTAGCAAGAACCTATCCATCCTTACTGAATTTATACATGTTCCCTATTAAAAATTTATTTTAAATGACCACAGTATGTTTGTATGGTTTTGCTGTCTGGTTCCCATTGAGGAAGACAATGTTTGTTGTGAGAGCTTATCAACTTAAGGAAAATAGCATATGACCATTTGGTAAGGATATCAACTGACAGTGTAAGAATGACTTCCTATCACTTCCCACGTAGAAGTGCTTTTATAAAAGGCAGATCTTTCACCTAAAAGTTTGTCTTCCCAACAGATGAATAAAGCAAACCTACATTTTCCTTAGGCTGAAAATAGGGTGGAATTGGCTATTTCTAGATTTTTAACACTTTGGAACATTTGGCTAAGGACATCAGTGGTAAGATTTGGATTTATACCTAACTACTACACTACCCTGACTTCCCAAAATGAAAGCGCTCCAGATGATTCCCATTTAGAAACAGGAATTTCTAAAGTATAAAACTGTCTCTGCAAGATGTTTTGTCTGTCTTATATAGTGACATTTCCTAATCTCTGTTAGTCATTAATTAGAAAACTAGCTGGAAGTGTCATCTTTTCTCTGACTTCTGTGCAGCACTGTGCACACTTAACAGATTAAGACAATTATTTCATCTCTTCTGCAGCCCTGAGGAAAGACTTGCTGGCTGAATTATTTTGATACAGTCATTGAGAAAATTTTTATCCACTTAATTTAATTTTTCTGTTTTAAATGGCAACAGAGAAATAATTTTGATGTCTTATTACTTTGGAGATATTGTATCTCTTGCCATTCAGTGAACTTCTACCATGCTAAGCTGTCCCTTTAGAGATCATAACAGCATCTGTATTCTGCAGGTCTTTGCTTTTCTCTTTTATATATGTTCTTGCTCATGCTGATCAGTGCTTTCATTGTCTGTGATGTTACAAACATATTCATCTTTCAGCCTCTCACAGTTGCAAGCCTTCCTGGAGCAGTATTTGATCCTAAAGGCTTCAGGAATAAAAAGTTGACTTGGATAAATAAACTTATCTGTGAAAACTGTATGTTGGAAACTTATGCCAGACTTTTTATTTGCTTTGGCATTTTTTCATAAGTTATTTTTCCTGAGGAGTTCATTAGTTGGCTTTGACTGGATAATATGAAGATTCCTGGCACTCTTATTAGAACTCAAGATATGACAGCTGGGTCTCACCTCCAAGAAGAAAATTAAAGTTATAAAAAAAAAAGACAATTACAGTGTTCCTCAATGTGTGCTACCATTTCTAATACTGTGGAAAATCTTGCTGCTTTGTACGGTTGCATTGTTCTGAACTGGAAGAACAAGATCAGGAAGCCTGTGCTTTCAGGCTATGGAATAATTTATACTGTATGGTCCACATCCCCAAACACTGGTCACAGCATGATGTCCACTGGCAGAACTGAGCCTGTGGAATGGCCAGTGTTCCCATGCTGCCACTCCTTCTTGCAGTCATTTGAACTTATGGAGGCAGTTGGTGCTTTAGATACGAGAGGGAACCTCTCGAGTCTAAACATCTAAACACATCTAAAGCACAGTCTAAGTGGATGAGTAAAATCAGAATGGCCAGATACCCAGGAAAGGGTTAACTTGGCTTTGACAGATGTAAACTACTTGACTTTTTATGCAGGGGTTTGCACGTTGCAGAATATTGGCTGTTGATATTACGGCCCAGGATTGCACAGCAGCTTCCTTTGGAAGTAACAAGGATTTTTCTTCAGAAGAGGGAAGATGATTTTTCTTCTGAAGGTAACAGTATGATAACAGTAAAGAAGCCTAAGAAATGAGGCTAGCCTTAACTTAAACTATACTGCTACTTTTTAGGCAGCTGAAATTAAATTATTTTTTCTGTCATGCTAAAAATAAAAGAATAAAAATAGAGACTAAAAATGTTCATGATCCCTGTATTTTTCTTTCGAAATAGTACTTTATTTAATCTTATTGCCCTGGAATAAAAGAATGCAAAATATTCAAACATTAAAATAATTTTTTTCATTAAAAATTACTCTTATTATTAAGAATGCCTTATTCTAAAACTGAATTTAGCTTACATCAGTTTCAGATCCAGTTAGAATCTGTCTGTTAAAGGGCTATGATGCAAAGACTGTCAGATGTATATATATCTGATGTTTTATAAATTTACTCACTGTAAACTTCACAACCCCTTTATCAGGGGCACCACGCTCAGACCATTTTAGTATGCTCATGGCTCCCATAGTTGTAACTTTCTGTCTTTTTTAAACAGAAGCCCTGGGGAGGTCTTTTAAGTTTAAACAGTTTGTTGTACTATTTCCTAAAAAATTAATCGTTCTTCTACTAAAATAAATATGACATAAACACCGTTAAGGGCACAGCTGGCAAAAAAACTTTGAATGAAAGAAGGTAAAACAGTCTCATTTTACTGTGTTTAAAAGTGAACATTTAAGTGTAGCTTATTTTAATGGTTTTGTAGTTGTTTCTTTTTATAATTAGAAAGTAGTTCTTCCTAAAGGTGGATGGCTTCATTACACTTACTTGAATAGCATGAATAATTTGATTTCATGCAATATTTAGCAACATCTGTTGCTAAAAATAATTGTGATAAGGCTATAACCATTAATCTATATTTTGGAACTCTTGAAGTTGTACATATAGATACATACATAAAAAAAGGGTTTGCATAGTAATTAATCAAATCAGTGTGCATTAGGTCATTCATCATGAGTCTGATTCAATGTTCACTGTGATCTGTACATTTCCTTTACTGAGATTTGGATTGTGCACTCGTGTGAAATCCATTTAATTTTCCAACTTGATACTCCACTAAGGCATTATCCATACCATGTAAGTGCCTGTGATGATAAATATGGAACAATGATGGATACTTCAAGCACTAAAATAAAATGAAAATACCCACACTAATTATACTGTACTATTTAAGAACAAAAGAAATTGAAATAATCTGTTGTTTTGATTTGTCAAGAAAAACTAAAAAGAAAGAAAGTATTTTCACTAGCTTCTGATAGCCAAAGAAAACATTTTCCTATGCATATTTATTGGATTATCTTTTTGCTTTTCTAAAATTATTCAATGACCTTCATGACACATAGAAAATTTTATTATTGAGACTCACCTTATCAGTAGTATTTCTGGACATTATCTGAGAATGCAGATAAATTACTGACTTGCATTTAAGGAGCAGTATAGTAAAGAGAGCATGAATTTCAAATGTGTACGTTGTTTATCTGTAAGCAAAAAATCCGCTCTCATAAAGCATCAGATTTCACAGTGTTCTCCAAAATTTTTCTAAATTTAAGGGTGGTTTCTTTAGCAAAGGAAAGCAGCTTTGGCTGCTCTTTGGAAAAGTAGTTTTCAAACAAGTGTACACCATGAAGCCTATTTAAAGAGTAACCCCATATCCGAGACACTAAAAGTTCTTGCCTGTACTTTCTGCCTAACCACTCCTTTTATCTCTCCTATATAATATGCCACATCATTTCCATCTCGTTTATATCCATAATCAGAAAAGTGCATAACATATTCATCCCTGAATTGATTGGGTGTGCAAAATCATTCAGTGTGTATTAAAGAGCAATGCAACCAACTTCATTTTTTATTGTCTTAAAGAAGTAAATCAGATTATGAAATTTTATAGCCTAAAAGATAGCTTTTAAATAAGAAAGGAAATTTAATTAAAAATATTAAAATAACAGTTTTAATACAGTTATGTCTAATAATATTTCCATCAATATTATTGCTACTATTGTAGTGATAATGCTATTATTGTAGTTTCTCAGTTTAGTATCCTGATTTGAGAAAAATTAGCATTATTCCTCTTTACATGGCCTGGATGTTATTCCTAAAATGCCGTGAAGTGATTGTGTGGGTTGGTAGAATGTGAAAAACTTAGGGATTATGGTGATTTTACAGGTATTATTCAGTGCTGAAATTTTAATTGAAGAAAAGTCTGTCTGACTTTTGTACAGGACATAAAATATATGGTAGCAAAATGTGCTTTGAAGTGCACATTCAAGTCCCTTGCAAGCAAAGCGAGCTCATTACAGAACCACCTCAGTTCCAGCAGCTCCTCAGTTGTGCTCTGTGGGCCACCAGTCATCTACAGGACATGCTGTGGGATGCTCTCTGGAGAGCGCAGTGGTTCCCATGGTGTTCTTTCACTTTGTTTCCATCCTTTTAATTGCATAGAAAGAAGTCAAAAATCTGTCAGTACTTTCCCAGTACAGTCTAGCTTCACTGTAACAAACCCCAGGGAGTCAGGGAGAATTGCTCATCCTAACAGGACCGCTCTGGCAATTTGCTGCACTGAAATAGTGAAGAAGCGCCGGAAGTGAACTACCCAGTAATAAGTTGAACTTTTACGACAACTACTTCACATTGCTAAATATTTACAAGATGCTTTAAAAAGAAAGCAATGAGGAAATTAAAAAGAAATAAAAAATGTGCATTTGGAGGCTAAATCCAACATGCTGTGGTAAAGACAAGAACAATGCGACTGGTACCTAGACCAGTCTTCTGTAGGCACACACTCCAATAGCTGATGACCAAGGAGAGCATGTCTGCCTGCTGTTGAAATCATTAAAGAAAGGGAGAGATTGTGACTTGGTTTAATTAATTTAGTCAATGCTTTGTTTCCTTCTAAACATATAATGTAATTGTGAATGAGGTGGAATTCATTTTCTCTTAGAAGAACTGATAACTGTGTTTGCCATGATCTGTAGAGAAGGGGGTCCACATACAATGCTTTTCTTCTGATGTCACCTGTTTTGGTTCCCTGTTTTAATCCCCATTGCACCATCCTATAGTCTATGCTAATGGTCTAAGTTTATGGTTCCCATTTAAAATCAGCAGAGACATGCCAGAGGTACTTTCAGTTGCTCCTAATTTCAGTAGGCTCTTTACTTGATTTATAGAGGGAAAATCAACAAGCATGACTCTTTCTTGTTTAATACTGTTTAGTGATTGTTGTTCCACTTCAATGTAATTTTAGTTAAATCTAATTTCAAGCCATGTCATCTGAATTACTAAATAATAACATTAAAAAAAAACCCCAAACCTGAAAGAAAACCAGATACACACTCAGATCTTTTCCTGATTGCACTTAAGGAAAACTAAAACTAGACAATAAAAAAGCTTGGAATTATTTGAAACAAAGATTTTTTTTTTATTGAACTAATTGTAGGTATTAAATCCTGAGTATTAATACTGGACATATTCAGACAATCATCTCTTCCATTTGCTACAATAACTGTAACATCATCTAATGGTTGGCATTAGCAACTTCCTATAAATTAATTATTTTAGATGTCTTTTAATATCAACATTTATTATCAAAATAACAGTTATTTAAGTAGACATATCATAGTTTGATTATGTGGCAGATTCTATTGAACAAGACAATTTTACTCATTTATAATATAATAAATGTAAATATCTACAATTTCCATTTACTAGGTTCAGATTTTTATGATTTTCTCAACTTTCTGCACATGATCCATCGAATTCTTTTGTAGGGAGCTTCATAGCAGTAAGATAGAGAAAACAAAGACAGTTTTCTACTGCAGTCTTTGATGTAGCCTTGATGTCACTGGGAGTTCCTCTTTGGGCACAAAAGAGCTGGAGAACTGGTAATGCTGAGACACAAAGTTAAGATCTGTACGGCTCCAATGTTTGGGGCTGACATTTCTAGAAAGCAAACACTGTGGATCTCCTCCTCCTGCTCTCGGGGGAGCAGCCTCCTGGCATCGTGGGAAACAGCCAGAAGTTCAACCAATGAATACTGCAGTTATGGTCATGCAACGTTTTAAAATTGACTGGTGATTAACAGACCTATTTCAGTGTTGCCTCAGCTGCTGCCCAGTAAGGGGTCAGATGCAATCCCCAGCACATTCCTGATCAGCAGGAACGCTCTGGAATGGCCTCAAAACTGTGCCTCGTTGTTTGCAAATACAAATTTCAGTGCAATGACTTGAACTGTGCTTCTGTTACTTACCCACTGATGATGCTAATAGCATCCAAAGAGTAAAATTACTTTTAATTTGTTGTATTTGTAAATTACAGTTGTTCTCTAACGGCTGAAATTATGTAGTAAACATTTTTTTCTAAAGATAGCATTTTTTTTCCTTATTCAGTTTGCATACTAAGACATCATTTCTCTGTGGCTTTGCAAACAAGTACTGATATGTAGAGACAGAAGCTTGTCAGACGTATAATACATATGCTTCTCTAGCTAAACCATCTGTTATGTAACTTGTCCTAGGTCAGTCTGCTTAATGATGACTTTTTTTAATGCATCATTGTACTCTGCATTTGTCAAAGAAATTTTATAGACTTTGTTGAGGTAAAAAATTATGTCCAACCATTATTTCCCCATAAATTTCTTCTGTGTATTTCAAAAAAGCCAAAGAAGGTGGAACAATAACTTCTGGCAGTTTAATGTGGAAAAAGAAATGTTTGTGTTTGGTGTATCTCAAGGCTTAAAAGTAATTATTTCTACTATTGATGCAGTGAATGTAGAATAATCTTACTTAGCTAATAAGCATGCTTTGATTTTAGTTATTTAATGGCCCTTTAAAAATGCTCCTTTCTATGAAGCAATTAAGTAAGTTTCCATAGAAGTAATTACTTTTCCTGCATCTTGAAAATTGCTGATTCTGGTTCTCCTTAAATCAGTTGTAAAGATGCCGATGTGTTTCAGAGGAGATTCATGATGCAGATGTACATAACACTGATTACATATAGCCAACTGGTATTCAAGAAGAAATCCATCTGATCAAATGTAAGTATCTGCTTGTGGGCAGGATGAAGCCATGCCCAGGCGCCTGTGACTGAACTTTTCATGAACACAGCAGATCACAATGAGTCCTGATGAAGACTTGTAGACACCTAAAATAGCACGGTTGCTTTTACCTTTCATCCCTCACTCCCTCACCCTTCAGAGTTCTTCTTTTCTAGCAGGCTGAATATTAAGATCTCCTCTTGTAATCATCTTTGGAGAGCATTCAGCCACCCACCAAGGAGCACACATTTTGCCAGAGTTGCTGCAGTATAAACAGTTCATATTTCAGAGGATGGAAACATTGCCTCAAAAATGCAGCTTTGTAAGAATGTGCAGTTAACATTTTTTGGTTTGTATTTTCACAGTTCATCATGCTCGATTTCAAAACATCCAGCTGTATTTGTATGGGAAGGGCCTGTTGCTGGTTGCAAGGAGACACTTTGAAGACGCTTGTTTAAACTAAATATTTATGTGAGTTTATAACAGATAGAAAGATATTTAAACAGGATAATTGTTCTTAAATTGACTTAGACATGCAATAAACTTAGAAGGGAGAAATAACTGATGTCCCTTTAAAGTCAGAACTATGTTGTCAGGTTGTTGTTCTCTGGTCGTGTACAGGAACTACAACAGCCAGAAACAAAATCCAAAAGTTATTAACAATCTTTTCTCATGAATCTTTCTCTCTTCCAAACATATATTTAAGACAAGGACTGTTGGACCTGCTTCATATGCTGAGAGACCAGGCATATCTAGCAGTAAAATAGTATTGTATCAGTCTTGCCATGTAAAGGACTTTTTTTGTTTATTTATTGAGGGAGTAATACATTTTAAACAGTTACGTCTTTCACTGTGTCTGGGGAATATTATTTATTTTAAGGTGAAAACCTGTTCTGTAGCAGCAATAAGTGTGAGTGCGTCAACTTTTACTGTGTGGTAGCTTCTGCCTGATGTCTCTGAGAAGGTTATTGCTTTGTGGGAACGTCGAGCAGAATCTGTTATTAACGTCAACACATTCATAGGCACCTGGGTCACCTTAGCTGAGAGAGCAGCTCTGCATCAGCTGAGCTGAGGTCACTAACTGGGTGCACTCCAGGAACACTGAGAGTGTGCTACAGTTGCAGAAACTATGGAAGAGGTGGCTTCAACAAGGGTGTTTTACTTCATGAGCAGAACATGCTGAAGGAAAGTGAGGCAGCTTGCTCAGCCGCAAGTTTTTTGGAGCTGCCTAAAATTTAGCCTAAAATAGGAGAGTCAGCTGAGTCCCTTTGGCATTTTAAAGTCAGTCTATCAAATGGTCTCCCAAATCACACCATACTTCTTTGAAAGATAATCATAAGCTCTGCAGAGTGGGTATAAATGGAAATATGACAACATCAAAGTGTCTCATATAATGTTGTGTCCGGTGGCAGTGAAGTGAAAAAATACTAGACAAAGCAAGCAACTGAGGATAAAAATGCTATTAAGGCCCTTGTGAGGGTTCAGGATTCACCAGAAATTAAGAAATAAAAAAAAAAAAAAAGGAAAGCTTCACATTATAAACTGACAAAAATTATTTAATTTTGAAAGTTGTCTTGCTACTGTGTAAATGCAGTAAGACCTACATATAAGTGGATTTGCTCAGTAGCATCAGGGCAGAGCTGTATGTAGCAGAAGAGTATAAAAGACAGAAGTAAATGTCAGTGTTCTCCTAAAATCATATACTCTGTGGCTTAGGCTTTCTGAACTGTCACAATTAGATCTCAAAAAGTCACAGCTCAACCAGGCAATCTGCCATTGAGAGCAATAGGAATAGAAAAAATGGTGGTGCTTAATCCTGTGATTAACTTGCTGATCATCATATTGTTTTGTGTCTTTTCCTCTCCTTGGGCAATTTCGTAAGAGTCACATGGCAGAAGAAAGGAGGTTAATTTGGCAATCGGACAGAGATGAGGCCAGGGTAGAGCAAGAGGATTTTTCACTGGGTCTGTAGAGCAAAACCCAGCAACTGCCTTGTAAACTAAGATCAGAAAAGTATCACTTGTTGGTTATCACAAGCGTGACAATCACGAAGGTCACAAGTGATGAGAATGACTGCTGTCCTTGATACTTACAGTCTTACTCTTGATACTTATCAGCAGGTTTATGGCCTCTTCGACTGAAAGACAAATTTGATATGACAAAGGCTGAACTCAGGTTGATGTAAGACTTGATAAGAGTTGGGATATGGCCCCTTGGGCTTGGTGCCACACAGATGTGGTCAGAGCACTGTAAGGGGAAGCTTGGGACCAGAATATTGGACTCAAAGGAACACAATTACATGACTGAAAATAGGTGTGCATATTTGTAAAACTAAGGAAAAAAGAAGCAATGAAAAACATAATTGTTTTGTGAACTCCAAAATGCATTTCTTCTTCCTCCCTAAATATTTTCAATCCACTCAAACTAGTGTTTTGAACAGTAACAAAAAAAGACAATGTATTTTGATTTTTAAAGAAAGAAAGTCATGAATGTGGCTGACCTTTCAAAAGTCAGCATCTTCTATGAATTTAGAGGAAAAATTATTTGGGGGAAGGTTTGACTTTTTTCTGTTTGCTTTTTTTACTGGCTTTGTTTTTTGCCTTTGTACTAGATGTTCTGTAAAAAAGCTTTAAGAATTACTATGTGGGCTTTTTAATTGATATTGTCTGAAAGACTTGTATCTATTTATAGTACCTATTTGTTTCTGCCAGTCCAAGTAAATCTCTCCCTTCTAATTAAAATAATGCACTCATTAAATAGAAATGCAAGGAAAAAGAGCATCTCAAAACATATCAGTGTTACATCAAAACAAAATTTTTCTTTGAAATGAGCTTAATAACAAAACAATCCCCTGCTGTTCCAAAAGTGAGATTAAAAAACAGTTAAAACCACAGCAAGTTCTGAAAAGAATGCTTGCTGGTCATATACCTACACTAAGTTTCCTAGGAAATATCAGCGCACAAAACCCACAGAGCCAATCGTGTAATGCTTATGAAGAAGCAACCTGATGCACTAGTGACACAAGGAACACCTGCATGGATGATGAGGTCTTCCTACAGGTTAGCTCTGACTGAACTGGTCAAGTGCTTCCAAATCCAAAGCAGCTCATCTGAATAGGCAAGGTGTGCTTGGGCGGCATTGTTGCCCTATGAATACAACCACATATCTTTTGATCTGCTTGGAAGATGGTCGTATCTGCTTACTATGTATGGTATGTGTCCACCTATGTTGAAAGAACTTTTGCAAAATATATGTATAATAAGTTCAGGCTAGATTAAACCAAACACGTCCTTGAATAGGTCTGGGGCCAGTTGGGGTTATTCTCTTTCACAAGAAAGTCAAATTTATTTCACTATCACTTCAGTAACTTGGCAAAACTCCCCGCAAACAAATCATGGCATATCATCCAAGATTCAGGTAAAACAAGGATAACAGTCTTCCTCATGCAGAGCTGTTGCTATCACTGAAATGCTCAAATTTTGCTCTTTGTGATCAACAACCAGATTGAAACTTCAAAGAAACTGTCAGGGCTGTGCTTGCATTTAGATGGTAGTCACTTTTTCAGCAGGTCTGGAGAAGATGGTGAAACGGTGAAATGGGCTTTATAAACTCTATAAGAGACAATATTGCTACTGCTGCCATTGAGTTTTCTATTTCAGAATTGCTGCAACCAGTTTCTAAGTGGAAGAAATGTAAGAGACACTATAATTACTAGGAAAAGAAATGCAAGTAGAGTCTAAAATTTGCAGAATTTTAGAGGTTTCCTGATATTCTAGAAATCCAAAGGTCTGGTTCAAATACACCAGAGCTGTGCTCTATGAAGGCAAAAAAGAATTATTTTCTCAAAACCATGAAAGTTCATCCTATAAATTTGGTGAATGATGTGTAACTATATCAAGCTTTTTAGTGCAGTACTGAAATTTAACCCCTCAGTATCTAAAGAAGGTAGTGCAGAAACAGGCCAGTAGCTGAGATGGAAAATTAGCTCTGCTTTAGTCACGTGGTTGAGTAGAAGGTGTTCTAGGTGCCACTAGATGATTTCTAAGGTCCCTTATAAGCCAAGCAATTCTATGACCCTAAGATGTGCTCTTGGCCATGTAGACAAGTGTCATGGCATAACTCTCTTTTAACTCTCTTTTAACTTTCTTTTGCCTCGCCCTTTATGCCTGTTAGGAGTAGTCCCTGTCTCATGCACAACTTTTGAGCTATGTGGACAGTTCTAAGTGTAGAATTGCTGCCAGACTCAGTACAGATATAGCAACTGACTTCCCTCTTTATGTTTCGGGCTGGGTAAATGGCACCAAGGTAAAACTGCAATGTAAATAGAAATATCTGTCTGGATAGGGGTCTGTGCTGCTGCAGTAGTAGTGGCTGTGTGTAGCTGGACCCTGGAGAACTGCCTGCTGGACATATGAGCTCATTGGTTCTGACGTAACTCTGTATGTTCTTCAAGCTAAGTATGTGTTTAAGTTTTTACTGGAAGGAGGCCTCTTCTATACTGATTTGAAATATTATATTGAGGGCAATGTGACCCTCATTTTCTCATTTCTCCTTTAACTCTTCTTTTCTACTGTTGCCTCTAAAGGATGTATATTCCCTCTTTCCTTATTATTTCCTAGTCCCTATTTCCTTATTTCCTTATTCCTTATTAATAGCAATTGTCATCTCCACCTTACCTCTCTCAACATATCCCCATATCTCTTTTTTTTTCCCATTTTTAAATTTCACCCTTTCCCATATATTCAAATCCACCCTACATCAGATTTTTTTCCAGAATATCTTTTGAGAAACTTACTGTATCCATCATAAATTGCTCTTATTATTGTGCATATTTGTTTGATGTGTTTTGTAATAATTGCTGTTCATTGTGTAGGCTGCTTCTTTGTACTAAATCTGGAAAGATAAAGAAGGTTTTAAATAGTAGAAACCCTATTTTTAACCAGTTCTTTCTTTTTGTAATAGCTAAAAAGGAAGAATATTGGGATTTTTCCCCCCACTTTTTAGTTTTAGTTAACTGTCACGTACCTGAACTAGAGACAGTAGAATGAGGAAACTGCATTTTTTACTGTGGCACATGGCTGAGCTGATCCCAAGAGCTACACTGTGATAGATTTTTTTCATATTGACATTTGAGGCCATTCTGTTATTTTCTACACATCTTTATGTTATCTGAGTCGGCATGCACTTGAAGACATGCATTTGTGATGCTAATGGCTCTAAAAGGAGCACCTGTACAATGTATTCAAATTTGTGTATGATGAGAAATAGATGCAAGGGGACAAGGCCTCTATCTCCACACAGATATGTCACATAAGCTTGACAATGCATTCTCTGAATTTTTCTCCTGATGGGTAGAAAACAACTTACAACTGTCAGCAAAATACAGTGCTTCACAAAACGCAGTCTAATTTTTCACTAAAGGTACAACTGCAAGAAATGCAATGACTAGCAGTAGAAAGTATCTAGTCTTTTAATGCTCTGTAAACACTAATGCTATTTAATGACACTGTAGGTATCTAGATGATCTACTGTCTGTTTAAGATGACAACTGGACAATTTAAGCTAATTAAAACTCACAAAGGTCCTGCTTCTGCTGTTGTCTGGAAAAAACCTACAATTGAATTTAATGGGAAAAAGGCAGGGCCTTATTTATGTTATATAACGCCATGAATTATTTCTGACATGTAGAAGACATTGTGCTTTCCAGTAAAAGAATAAGAAGTGTGGGTAATTTTTCCCTGCTTAATGAACTGATTTATTTCTTAAAATTGGTCGAAAGTGCATGGGCATAATTTTATTACTAGGCTTTTTAAATGAGATGTCTAGATCCTTGGGCAGGGGCTGCCTTCCAATGACATCTGTATAACTTGGTCCTTGACTGGAACTTCTAAGCACTGTCACACTGCAAATTATAAACATCCACAATAAAATACTTCTTACAGAATCTGTTTGGATCTGACTCAAGAATGAATAAGTTACTTCTAAGGATTTTGGAGAATAAACTCCCATCTCCTTTTGTACACATGCTGAGTTTCCAGTAATTTGCTAATTATTCTTAAAATTAATGCAACCTAGAGATGGCAGGAAAAAATGCAGCAAGTCCTCTGGATGTGAACTTTTGAACCCAACGTTTTAATAAATTTGAGATGGTCACTTAATAAAGGCTTTCATCAGAATTTTAATGGGCTTCATTCTGTGCTAAACTGCAGAAAGAAAACTAAATTGCATACAATCCTTTGGGAATAAAATATGGCTGATTATAGCTTCAAATATGTGAGGTATGCCTTGCCAAAGAGCCTTATACTCTTTATATGCTCCCCTGAAAAGCTGAACCTCTGTTTCTGAAGAAACTTTTTGAGATTAAATCTACTAGAAGCCTCTGTTATATTACAGAAATTATGTCCAAGAAAACTGCTGACAAGATCTCAGATTGTCATCTCTTAGAATGAATCAAATGCACATTTTTAAGAGGGAAAAATAAAGAGCTTTATTTTTTTTCCCACAAGATAGGGAGAATCTTAGGATTTAAAAGATACTTTTATGATGGCCTAGGCTATAGCACAGAGTGAAGAGACTAAAAGGGATATAACACATTAAGACTACATGGAATCACATGCCATTTCACATGTCTCAGTGATTTTGTTATTGTGGTGCCTGAATGGGCTGATCTGGTTTTGAAGAGCTTTGGTGCAGCAGTTCAGATCGTACAGGCATTCTTGTTAGATTATACTGGTAGTAGCCTCTGCACTATGGCTCCATTTCCTTACTCTCACTCCAAAACCTTTTCCTACATAGTTTCCTACATAATTTGGGGTTGCAGAAGGATGTGAAGAGCATATGGCATCTGAAGTTCTGATACTGATCTAAACTCGGTCCAGACCTTTTGTACATGGTTACGAAAAATCAGGCTGATTCACTGGGCAGTCATACTCTCAGCATTTTCTAACTTTTGCTAACCTTTTGTCTTCATGGTATTTGGTATTTTAAAGGGAAAAAAGCCACACAAATAAGCTAAATATTGGGAATTCAAAAACTTGTGCATGGTCTCTGCCAAGTTTGGCTCTTGGGTCTGTCTCAACCAGTAGGCATTATTTCAATCAAAACAATTTGTGAGGAAAGTCAACCTCGGGCACAGGTTCAACTATTCAGCTAGCTAGAGCTTAAATACTCTATTTTCCCAGCTATTTCCAAATGAATTTATGGTTTTGAAGTAAGCCCATTTTTGCTGTATTAACACAGTGTGTACCTTTTGAATTCAAGGTGAGAGTTTTATCTGGTCATAAGCAGTGCAGCATTTTCAACTTGCTGTTATTACTAAGTGTAACTTTTCAGCATTAGCAGTCTGAAATATAAACCATGTCTGTGTGTTATCATGGCAGTAATAATTTGACCAACACAGGTCTTTTGGAATCCTTTCAGTATTTATTTTTCTCAAGTTATCAATATCTAAAGGATTTCTTCTCTTAGTTTTTCTGAAGCATATTAAAAACTATTATGCTATGTTTTTTCCCTCTATTCAGACACAAATCGAAAGTGTTTTTCATTAATTTTGCTAGTGTTCACTATAGAATTAAAACTGACATTATAAACATCAATGTACTTGTGGTAGAAGAAGTAGACCTTTTGAGCTTTCATTCTTCAAAACATCCACTTGTCAAAATCAGAAAGGAGAGTGGAGAAAAACCACATATTGTATGGTAACAAACAAATAAGACACAAAGGCTTTCTCTTTTCAAACGTAGCATGTACTTCAGAACAGTTCTTGCCATGGGAACACTTGATTAATCTCAGCAGTTTTCACTTGTCCCAGTCGGGTACTGTCCTGTCACTTATCCTGGTAATTGCAAATACAGAAAAAAAAAAAAAAGAAAAAGCTGTTTTACATAAAATAATGGGTGAGTGAGTTGGTGTTCCTACTCATTTTGCCAAGCTGCAGCAGCATACTCTCAAGTATATTGAACATTCTGGAGAGTGCGTTTACCCAAGGGAAAATATGCCCTGAAATAATTTATGATCCGCCCTGTTCTAGCAAAATGCAAGGAACATGTTGTCCTCTCTGGAGCACTGTGACGCAGTTTCACTGACATAAAATTAGACAAGGCTGAGACTGGTTCCTCTGATGGTCGTATGATGGACTGCCTTTGTGGTTTCCTTTGGGAGCACTGAGTATTGCTAAAGGGGCAAGGACCCGAGCCTCTAACACATCTCACATGGGTTATTAGGGCCAGGTTCTGAGGGTTTCTCCTCTAAAGCATTGGAAGGTGTACAGCTTTAGTGCATGCTCAATTAGTCCCACAGTTCATTTGAGTGAATTGAAAGACAAGCTTATAATATTTCATCTGTCACCTGTTTGTTTGTGTTTGTTTGTTAGTTTGTTTTTGTTTTTTTCCCCCCCTCATGTAGAGACATGATGAGGAAAAGAGAGGAAAGAAAGAGAGAGGGGCAGATCAATTCCTCTGATACCTTCAGCCGTCAGCAGGGAAGATGGAGATCCCTGTCATCAGTATTTCAGCACTCTACACCTTGTCTCTCTGAATTCTTATTCCCACCCACAGAGAGGCTTTGGGTGGGAAATTAAACTATAATGAGATCATTATATGGAGGACAGCATTTTTATGCATATACATTTTTTCATGTTTATTTCTATATAACATCTTTATATACATTTTTGACACTGATCATGCCGTAATCAAATCTCTCCTGATGGGAGAGAGTTTTTAAAGTCCTTGCTAGGAGTTCCAGAGGCAAACAGGATTCTCGGTCTTCGCTGATTCTTGATAGTTGTTTATTAAGTCTATCAGAGAAAAAGAGTCACTAGCATGATCCAGACATAGCACAAAGCAGAGAATGCAGGAGAAAGCCGAATTATCAAGATTACTTGGCCTTTTTAAAGGTAAATCAACCAGTGGTTACTAAAAACGTACATTATTTTTACTTTTCTACCAATTACTCAGTAACACAGCCAGGAACTGCTGAATTCTTTGTCCAATCATCCCAAACTACTTTTACTTCAGAATATGGAGTAGTAGAAGAAGAAGGTTTGGAGAGCAACAACAATCCTCCATTTTGATGTTTTTTGCTTTTATCTATTTGCTACATTAACAAAACCAAAACCTCTAAATTTCTCATCCTGTGACAATCCTACATAGTAGTCTATCACCTAATTTACACTAGTTTAGTTTTTAGTTCTTTTCCAGTAGTAGGCAGTTTTTTCCATGGACAGAGGTCAAAAGCTGTGTTGTTCAGGGGGGTGAAACCCCTCAAAACAGGCAGAGAAATATTCTCTGCACTCTGGGTTCCCACAATTTTAAAATATAATTCAGGCATATGTAAGAGAACTGTTAGATATTTCCAGGATTCTTCCACTACTGAAACTACTGCAAATCACTGGAATGCTACAGAATAGCAGGCTAAGGAAAGGACTAAGGACTAATTACCAACCAGTGCCTATTGGAGTGCACTGTTGAGGCTTGACTGTGGATAACAGTTTGGAAAACCCATGCAGAGTGAGAGAATGGATCTAACTACCCCAATCTTAGGTCTTCACTTGCAATGAAATGTAATTAAAATTACTGAATAGCAAGATGCACAGGGAATCCTCAAGTATGCTTAATTATACTTTCCTATAATGCAAGAATCAGGAGGCTTTCAGTTCTTATAATTAGAGATACTTAAGACAGCAGAAGAAAATAATGTTATGCATGTACTGGGGTTGACCTTGGAAACTGGAGATATTAGCTGCTCACTGTGAAGAGATTCTTACTTGGTATTGCTTTCCAAACTTTCATTGCATGTGCTGAACTTTCTGAGGCAGGTGCTTGCCTCAGGCTTGAATTATTAGTACTTTTTAGCCTAGCATCTCCAATCATGTTTTGTACACACTGCAATGTGATCTTTAGTGGTGCAGTTACATTTTTCTCTTCAACTCTCATCTTTGAAGCATGGAATTTGTAGTGTCAGGAGCTGGAGGAGAAAGAGGACAATGCTTCTGTCCTTCACCCACTGCAAGACTGGCACTGAGGGTGTCCCAGCCCTGTCCCATGTCTTCTCCCCAGAGCCAGGAAGGACCTATTGCTCTGCAGTGGGTTTCAGTAGTGCTTGTGGTGCAGCCAGATGTCCAGCTTGGGAATGTTGTTTCTTTCCAATGGTCATAAAGTCTTTGGGTTGAACCCTCTTGTTCCTGGGCAAGCTGTTGTCAATGTCAGTGGTGTAACCCAAAGAACAAAGATCCTCTGCTGAAGGTTGTGAAGGGGAGCCAGCATCTGGCATAAAGAAATAGATAATTACGTGTTGCATATACTTACTACCAAAACACATGGTCAACACTGACCATCAGAACACATTATCAGCCAAAGGCATAGTAATCCTAGAAAACTATGCATTAACTGGCAGTGTGTTGTAAAATACTCTGTGTGATATAAAGGGCATAACCTCCCATCACTATTTGTGAGAAAATACAGTAGAAAATAAAATACAAATATAGAATTAAACACAATTTTTCAAAATAAAAAGTTTTTATTGTCCTTAATAGGTTTTCTCCTTTAGTTTTTCACCTACCGATTTTCCACCAAGATTGATTTATTGGGGCAAAATGTTGGTTTCATAGAGACCAGCTTTGCATTTATAAACTTCAATCCACAAAAACAACACTGAGACTTTGCATTTTTTGCCCCATAGAAAAACAGGTATTACTCTGCTTTTCCTTTAAAATAAAACCCAATGAAAAATGTTAAAAACTGATCTGCTCCTCAGATGTGTCTTTAATGCAAAAGTTTGTGGCCAGTACAGGAATAAAAATGAAATTCTGTGGCCTGGCTTGGGGAAGGCTGGTCTTAATCTAACAAGAGCTCTTCCTGATTTTATCTGCAAAATGATCTAATTGAAATCATTGCTAGTCTGAAGTTTGTCTGAACAGATTAGTAGAGCCAGCTTCTGAGCCTCCTGATGGAAAAGTCCATTGAAACTTTGTCATTGCTTTTGAATGAAAAATGTGCTGATCAAGGGCATGAGGAAATAAAAGAGAAGTTTATTGATCAAAAGCAAGACCAACTACACTATTTTGTCTGCACGGATGGGAACAGTTGTGTAGTCAGAGAGGAGTAACACAGCTTCACCCCCTGCCTCCCGCCTGATCACAGGATTTTGTGACTCTGTGATTCTGTCCCTGTGGCCACTCCAGCTCTGAAAAACAAATGTGTGTAAGGTAAGTGCTAACCTGGTGGAGAGGAGGAGAATTTTAATCCAAACGTGGAGCTGGTAATATATGAAGAGCTTCATGCTCATTAAACAAACAAACAAACAAACAAAGAAAAAAACCCTCAAAAAAAGCCCAATGAAAAACCAAACCAAGTCAATACCCTGCATTGTTTAATTAAACCCAAATCAGGTGGTTTCTCATTTGCTACTGATAGTGCTGGCCTCTGCAAAAGGCAATTTTAGGATCCAGCTGAGATCATCCCCATCCTTGGAGAACACGGGTGGTGTTTTATAGTTCTGCCAAGAAAAACAGTTTTTAATAACAGCTGGCCTTCATAGGAGCCTCACAGGCAGACGCTGTCCAGAAGAAAATTCAATGCCATGCATTTCCTCCACATCTTGTTCAGGTTCCCCTTGATGATTTGCCTGGGGCTGATTTCTCTCTTGCAAAGAACACCTGTTTGTCTTCATTTCAGTGTTTTCCAAATTGTTTCTGCTTCAAAATGGTATTCTATACTTTAGATCAAGGTGAATAGCTAAAGTATTTTTATTTTTTCCTGGAAGAACAGAATTTTTTTGTTTGGCTTTAATAAAACAGTTGAATAAAACTGGCTTAAATAAAAGAGTTAGTAAGTAAAAGAGTTTAATTGCTTCAAACAAAAATGAGTTTAAGTGTAGCCTTTTTAAAAAACCAATAATCTGAAATGAAAGCAAATTTTGAAAGTTTAAAAGAAGAGGGAGTGGATCACAGTGTATTTTTTTATTTATTAAAATCAAAGCAGTTCAGTACATTCAACATGAACCTCCACATACTTTAATTGACTAGAGTCTTTATCTCTGACGAGTAAATTATCTGTCTAAAAAATTTGACATCCTTCTGTATGAAGGTTTGATATTACAAAAGCCTGATACTATTTATTTGGACTGCCATGGTATCTGATCACTTTGACTAAGATTTCTTCTGTTTGTCTGAAGGTAAATAAAATGTTGTGTGTTCCAAAGATGAGATTTAGGACTTAGAGTCTCTTTAGATGGAAACATCTTCCATCTAACACATGTCACACAGCAGAACAGCAGAATTTCTTTTTGCAAAGAAATTGGGAGCATCGTCTAAGAGGAGAATCCTTTTAACTTGGGAGGTTTACCACTTTAGACACCACTCCCAATTTCTTTGCTCATTTTCTATGTTTTATGTTCTGGAGATTTTCTGCATATGCAGACCTATTCTGAACTGTGTCTTCAGAAAAAGATGAAGCACAACTCTAAAGGATTTTTTGGTGTTTCTCTGCTTTTTCTGACAAACCATGTCTGCAAATGGACTTTGAGATTGTCCTCTTCTTTAATCAGCTGGCAGCTTGGCTGTGCTCTGAGGAGTATTTAGCAAGTACACATGACAGGACAGGTCTAAATTAGTTCCTTTTGTATCACGATCTGTGTCTAGAGTTGAAATGCCCCATAACTAGGTGATATGATATTCTGATGTTCTCTTCAGACTTAATGTTGACCTTTAGAAATCTGTGCATAGCACGGGCAGTGTGGATTTAACAAATCATTATTAGTGCTACAATATAATGAGTGGTGAGCCTCAAATCTTTGCTCAAGTGACACCACATGGATATTTACAGTGACACACAAAGGCATTCTTTGCAATCCACATACCCACAAGAGCAGAATGTTGCCCATCACCTTCTGGACATTTATGCAGTTTTGTGTTAGAATGTATGGAGAGCCCAAACATAGTGCAGACCAATCATGTAAGCAGATTCCTGTCCTATCATTATTTGGTGGACACTCTTCTGTCCACATGGCAGGAAGAGGAGTGCCAGAAAAGAAGGACAGTAGAGAGGTGGCATAGAACTAATCTCCATTCATCTAGAACTAAGTCCATTCATCTAGAAGTAATTTGTGCCCTTCTGATGTGAAGTAATTCTGATTCACTCGTCTGTTTCTTATGTATTGTATTATCAGAACCAGATTTGATTAAAACTGCTATGCCAGATTCAATAGCTCAGCATCATAAGTGTGCTGCCTAGTAAACATAGTTTATATTTGAGAGAATATTTCAGCTGATCAAATCCAAGTATATTTACAACATTAATTTTATGCTTACAGGAATTCTACCTAGCCTATTTAACATGTCACATGGAGTTTAATTCTACTAAGATCAAAAATGTAATCTAATCATCTTTCAAGCTCAATATCAGTTATTAGAAGTTTTACAGTTACCCATAAACACAGTGAAATATTTCTCTGCTCCTATACTTGAACTGCAATAGTCTAATGTTTAATCAATTTTTAATTTAAGATCTGTTGTCTAATTTAAACTTTGTGTTTTATTTGCTGTGCTTGGAAATGGTACATAAAGGTGTCACTTGCACATATGGACTGGAGAAGTCGCCATAATAATATTTTAACACTTCTAAATTTTTAGAGTATTTGTACTTAGGGGCCTCCTGAGTCCCTCAAAATGGATGCAAATGGTTGATACTGAGGTATGGAGCAGGGCCGCAGTTGAGCCCTGGTTATGGGAGCATGGGGAGAAAATGAAGGGACTGCTCCTGTCCTTAAAGGCTGGGACATGGCTCTAGGGAGACAGAGCAAGAGCTGAGCTTCATACAGCAGTTTTTAGCAGCTGGTTTGGGAATTGACACTGCTTTCAATAGCCACCTCTAGTGAAGCAGCTTGGACTAACACAACCCAAGTGCTTTAGGTAGTCAGGCAGGAAACAAATGGGATGGAAGAGAACCTCATGTGAATCTGCTGTCTGCTTCCATACAATTTGCAGCAGTTTCAAGCTAGTTTGACTCTGGAACCATGCTTTTCTTAGTCTGGTCTTCGCTGAACAACACTTATCAGTTCTGTAAACAGAATCCTTGAACAAACATTAATACTTACATAACAGAACCTTAACTGGAGCTAATTAAACTTGATTAACGTGAAATATTAAGAATACAAGAGGCTTATTCTCAAATCAGTGCCCCATTCTTCTTTACTGTATTTATTTGCTTGTAGAAATTATATAGGACTGTCTATACAGATACAAGGGAGTTTTTTAATGATGTTCTAAGTATCACATGGTTCAAAAAATTGCAGGCAGAAATGCATCCATCGAGTTCCTATTTCTATTCATCTGTCAAAGTAAGCAAGTAACTATGTTTGAAAATAACTTTTTTAAAAAAAAAATGATGCAGTCATGAATGTGTCAGTTATGTGTTTCTGAATGCTACAACTGTTTTGCACAGTAAACATTCAGCTAATATGTTTTCACTTGTCAAAAACCCTTCAGAATTTTATACCCAATAGCTATTGTTTAGATAGAGAAGATGCTATCTGTAGCTAAAAATATTCATTATACTTCCCTTATTTGGATCCAAATAGATATATCATGGTGAAAAATTATGACTGAAAAAAATGTATGCTGTGAGGAGGGCAGCTGAACCTTGTCATGTCCCATTCCATGTCCAGACTTCTCTCAGCTTTCTTAGAATTTGATGTGTGGAGGAATGACAGCAGGGCCTACAGAGGAAAAATCATGAAAGCATGTGAATCTGTGGGTGGATAAATAATATAACTGTTCTGTAGATAGAGTTTGTGCGATCACAGAATATTTTAGCCTGGAGGGGATCTCTGGAGCCTCTCTGCACAAAGCAATTAAAACTCCAAAGTTTTATTAAGTTGTCCAGAGCTCTGTTCAATTGTTTTTGGATGTCTCCAAGGATGGAGATTGCTCAGCAGTTCTGGGCATCTGTTCCAACATGTGACCACCCTTACGGTGAAGGGCTTTTTTCATCTAGTAGTTAACTGGATTTCTTCTGCTGCAAATCTTGTCTAATTGTACCCATCTTAATAAGAATTGTCTAGTTTGCCTCTGTAGTGAATAGAAAGCAAGAACCCCCTCCTGAAGTCTTTTTTGGATGGGATTCAACATCCCCAGGATGTGCCTCAGACACAGAAGAACCCATGTAACAGACAGAAAGGGTCATAAGGCATTTCTAGACAGTCAGAGTCAGGTGAGAAGGATCCTGTCTCACCTGACAAAGATAATTCTGCATGCCATTTGAGTGCACTCTCATGAAGAGTATTATTGGAGTACCTTCTTACTGGATCTAAAGGAATGTAGATAGTACTCTAAATGAAGCTGATTTTGCTGTTTGGGGTTGGTTTAGTACATTGCCTTGTTCCCCAGTTTGGTTATCTCCCACTGCCTGACTCCTGAGCCTTCATGAAAGATATAATCTTCTCTTCTTGGCTGACTGAAACATGTAGCTCTTTCAGAGTGAGCGAGCAATTTGTGAGTTTCCTCCAAATCCTCAAGTAGGTAATTTGGAAGTGTGGACCTTTTTTAAGTAGATAATTTTTAATGAAATAATTATTTCATTATACAGTCCATTCGTTACTCACTGATGCTATAAATGGCTCGTTCTGTGGGTAGGTGCTATATATATATTAGCATTATCTTGAAATACTTTTAATGATGTTTTTAAATTTTTTTTAGAGCTTTTTAATTATTATAGACCCTATTGCATGTATGTTGCAAATTAAGTGCTTTTGTTTATCATTTGTTGATTCCTTATACTGTATTGCATATTGCATAGTTATTTCTGGTTTATCTCAGTGTGAAATTGTCAAGTATTGGCATGGGAGCAGAATGATTCATGTCATGAGTCTGAAAGAACTAGTCTGAGTTTGGTATTCCTTCTTCTAACAGAAGAACACTTCTGGTTTTGTTCATTTTGTCTTTCTTTCTCTAAAAAAAAATTGCTTTTTTTTCATGCTAGGAATTTTACTTAGGTTCTTAATTGGAAGAAATAAGGGGTTTTGTTTTTTTAATGCAGAGAACTACTGGAGGAAAAGCAGAAAAAAGCAACCAGAAAGGCAAAAAGGCAAAGATGCAGTAGAGCAGCTGTTGAGAATGAAGTGGAAGGAAAACAATTATTTCAGCCAAGGGCTTACAGCCCTTGCAGGAGCACAGCAGCTTTCATGGAGGAGCAGCAATGGCACTGCCTGCCTACACTGTCTTCCCTCTGCAAGAAACTTACTTGAGTTGTAGGAGATCAGGATCATTAGTACTCCTTCCCAAATAGGAAAGATGGTCTCAGACTGCTAAACCTGGTTTCCCATTTAAGGAGTTGAGAGCCACTGTTCATGCCTGATATTATTAGTAATAACAATAATCAGCCATATAATGATAACAACACTATCCTTATCCAAACACCTTCAAAAAATAAAAATAGCTAAAAATCTGTGTGGGACTGAGTCATTAAATTCAGGCTGGTTCATGTTCAAGGGCATTAATCACCATGTGACTCTTTCTTTTGTAGATGTTGTGAATTTGACAAGGCAGTTTGTAAACTTATTTCAGAAATATATATCACATAAGAACACAGAGAAAATATTTTTGTATGTGTTTCTTTGGTAATCTGAATCTATTTATGCAATGGCAGAGAGTCCAGATGAAAGCTTTGACACTGCAATTTTTAAGGAAAAGGCATTTGCCTGCCTTTCATTTTTAGGTTAATGTCTTGGCATATAATGCTTTGCTTAAAATGTTACTTGGGTTTGTTTTGTTATGTGTGGATTGGAATAATATTTTTTTTACTGTTCTCTTAGGTACAAGGAAACTTAGTTAAAAAGAAACAAAGAAAATTAAATTAAAGCAAGTCTGAATTTGTTAGGACAGATACACTTGTGCTGGGAAGTGAAGGACAAATTATGGTTGTTTTCCAGCTCAGGGTTCTGAAGAAGGCTGTATGGTGTTTCCGCAAACACCTCTCATTACAGTTTCCCCTTCTGGAGGCAATGTCTGTTCTCTGGCTGAGTTCTGTATTCAGTCTGCCAAACTAATACAACAAACGCATCCACAGCTCACAGCTCACAGCTGCCATTGTCCTGGCACTAAGTGGGGCAGGAGAGCGGAGGGAGCATGGCTGAAATCCTAAGCTTGCTTCATCTCCTCCAAGCACAAGTGCTCATTGCAGGTGGACAGTGCAAAGAGAAGGTTCCTCTGTCTCGCTCTGTCCTTCCTCCTCAGCCTCTTCAGTCCCAAACTTCTCTCCAGCCTGGACATACCTGTCCTCAACCATGTGCCCAGGGTCCTTCCATTTAATTCAGGTCTTTTTCCCAATCTTGCCATATAACCCTTGTCCAAGCCCTTTCAGTCTTTCCTGAGCCTTCCCAGTTAAGTTCCCCATCTTTATTACCAAAGTTCCCCAACTCCATTTTTTTGTTGCTTCATGAGCAATTTTTTGTCTCATTTATGGCAGTTTCCAAACCAATATTTAGTGAGGGCAAAACAGAAGCTGGCAGAAAAAAAGTATTTTTAATTTTAAACTATCCTTGCAGACAAGTGAGTTATGAACTGCTTGCTCAGACTGGTCTGATGAAGCATAAACCCAGCAGAAACTCCTGTGGGAGAAACTTCTCTTTACACTTTTTATGCATTTTTTCTGCCCTGGAAAGTTCTCGGGCATTTCGGTTGTAGATCTGCCTCATGCTTTCATGCCATCAGATTTTCCAAGTAAAACAGTCAAGTTTCATCAGCATTACAGTGCAAAACTTCCAAAGGAAAAGCCTGACACTGAGGGTTGTTTTGCAGCCTTTCTGAGTGCGCTGGTCTGTACACAAGCTTGTGAGCCCAGGAGGCAGCAAAGAAACAAAGAGCCCAAATAGAACCATGTTTCATGAGGAGGTACAGATAAATGGGTCTCTTTCACATTCAAATGGCAACATATCTTGGGCTTTTGAAGATTTTACTTTAAAACTACAAAAGCAGGAACTAATAAACTATGTCCCCACCTGCTTTGCTGGTAGAGACAATGCTGAAGTACAGAATCCTTGTACTGGAACACCCCAGAGGAGGGGAGTCATCTAAAACTCTGGCTTAACTCAGCGCCTTGTCCACAAAACCTTGATCTAGGAGCAGTTAAGGTTTTTTTCATTATATGGTCTGTAATTTCAGGGATCAGGCTGGATTTTCGTAGTGATTTTATAGGACCTTAGCGTATGTAATCCTGCCCTGAACCCTCTGGTGCTTGACATTTCTTCTGAGGCTCTTCACTTGTGCAATGGTGTGTGCAGTCAGCAGAGACAGAGCTGTGGTGGTGCTGCTCTTTAAATAGAAGTGGCTTTATATATAAAACAACAATATGTGCTATTTTCTTTTTAAATTTAATTTTTT